>NW_015519650.1:1566-2753 GCF_001515645.1 Sinocyclocheilus grahami | reverse complement strand
TATATAGTTCTGTCAAACTATCCTGCCTTCCAACTGTACTATATTTTGTTTTATCTGTCTATCCATCCATATATTGTTCTATTGTTCCATCCATCCATTTGTATATTGTCCTATCATTCTAGTCATCCATCCATCCATTAGTCTGTATATTGTTCTGTTTATCTATCATCCATCCATCCATCTGTATATTGTTCTATAATTCTATCCTGCCATCCATCCTATTCATCCATCTGTAAACTGTTCCATCCTTCCATCCATATAATATTGTTGGCAGACCACTAGCTTTTGGAACTTACCTGTCTGATTATTACAACGATAAATGAATGATCGATAAATCTGAACCTAATGTTACTCATCAAATATCTCTTACAAAATGGATGAGTCAGAACGCTTTCCTCTTGTCCTCTTTCTCATTAGAGACCTTGGCAAATCTGTTTTTTGTTAGGTTTCTGTTTAGCATTAAACATTTATACTCCCCACTAATTCTTTGTAAGTCCTTCATAGGCAAAAAAAGAGCTGCTATGTAATCATCTCTACTGCAGTTTGCTTAAATCCCGTCTCTAAACCATCTGCTCCGTTTACTCAAGCATAATAAAGGATTATGGCACTGGATTATGGGGGTCTTGTTAACAAACCATGATACCACAGAGAAAGCTTAGAGAAACATGTATAGCTGAATTTTACGATGCAAGACTGCAATACTGGACCTCTGCTCATATGGTCCTCTTTAACCATTCACATGACTTTTGGTCTGAAGTCAAAGCATACCGGCACTAATAACTCAGAGATGATGTAGAAGAGAAGCAGTGTGGGGGAAGAAGGCCAAACACCTGGCACACAGAGAGAAATAGAAAGAGAGAGAGGCACTAATGGGATATTAATAAGTCGTTTATGAGGCTGAAACTACATTACTGTGCTGGCAACAATGTCCACTATTTTGAAAGCAGAGCTGAGGTGTGTTTAATTTGACTTTTTAAAAAATCATCTGTGAACTAAATTGTGCAAACTACAAAGAAGCAGAAGGATGTGCTTGAACATTTACAAACGCCGTTGTGCTGTAGAACAAATTGCTGCAGCCATTACCTGCCAGTTTGAATGTAATGGGCCAGTGGCCATTGGCAAGTCAGTTGTGAAGCAAATATTTTGTGTTTGTTTTACTCTTCAGGCAGATCGATGTACAAACAAGT
>NW_015519650.1:0-1360 GCF_001515645.1 Sinocyclocheilus grahami | reverse complement strand
TCAATCTTTAAATATTAAAAACCATCATAAAAATAGGAATTATTACAATTAAAACTATGATACTCTAGAGAGAGTGAAATAAATAAACCATATGTATTGTGAGAAAATCATGTTTTATTTATATATTTATTTATTTACTAGTTTACCAAGGTGAAAGCTTTTGAGATGAAGTTTGAGGCATGTGATGTGTGAAGAAGACTAGAAAATCAAAGTAAATATAACTTACTGTATGAACAAAATATTATGGTACATAATTTCCAATCAAGCAGCAATTTTGTCAAAATATGCAAAAAGTGTGAAAATATTATTTAATTGTGTATATTTAACATAAAATATCTACTGTACCATAAGCCTTGACAAGAGGCTAATTTTAATCACCACTGTCATTTCCAATACATCATTCTTTTAAACACAGTACATAATTTGAGATGTGGTGTGTAAAGGACACCATGGTGGGAATTTTCATGGTTTTCAGAAAATGTTCCTTTGTGTGTCCACAACTGGACATTGTTAATGGACACATTAAATAAAGTAGTTAGAGTGTGAAAAGTGTGTTTTATGTTTCTGAAAGTCCACAGGGCCAAAAGTGCATTATGGTGGTACCCATAATGATTTTACATCAGATAACGCATCACAATATTAAAACAAATGGCTTTTAAAGTTACAATGTAACAGAAGTAGGGACAGATGTTTATTGTTCCTATATTGTGACATCTTAGTGATTTAGGGGTTATGCAGAAAAAATGATTTGAGAATCGTTCACAATGAGATCACTAAGATGCATTTCATGCCAACTTTAAAGAAAGATGGCATAAGCACACTTATCAAGAAAAACGAAGTATTTGGACACTTTCTGATTGTCAGATAAAACATATTAGTAAAAGATTGTAACCTGTGGTTACTCTGATGCTTACAATTTATAGCAATAATTCCACTTGGTTTGATATTTTGTTTTCTACAGTGATATTCATACATCGGTGGCTGAAGTGTCCAAATACTTCACTTGACACTTCCGTTAACACTTGAATGCCTAAAACAAAGCGAGGTATAGAATTTATTTGTCTATACCCAAATGAAAAGTTTATCTTTTTGGGTGCTTTCTAAATTTCCGTGATCGCAATTTTGACAGGCAGGTCTTTCACATTACTTACTGTGCGCAAAGGATCTTTTCAACTTCTTCTCCACCTTGAACCACCATTGTTAATGCTCAAGGACATTTGCATCTGACGTTGCCATCCCTGACCTGGTGAACCAACACCATTCATAGCTTCCCTTCATCATTTTTTTCCCCTCACCATTTTTCATTGCCATTTCAGCCATTCATTAGAGCAAGTTTTGAATAAAAATAACTGGAAAAAAA
>NW_015519649.1:1948-2753 GCF_001515645.1 Sinocyclocheilus grahami | reverse complement strand
GAAAGGAAAAATTGAAATCGCATCATATGACCCCTTTAAAGTCAATTCAATTGACCCCACTTACTTTCATTGTTTAGACAAACACTGTTAAGACATTCTTCCAAACTGTGTTCCGCAGATGCAAGAAAGTCATACAGATTTGGAATGATGTAACAGTTATGTAAATTATGACATAATTTTCATTTTTGGGTTAACTACCTCTTCAATAACAAGAAATATGAAAATCAAAGTTTTAAAATGGCATTACCTTTGTTGCACTTCCTGCAACTGAAGCAGTTTTCATTGTGGTTTGAGTTATCTAGGTAGGTTCCATCCTCACATTTTACACATTCGGACCTCTTATTTGGTTCAGGGCATTTCTCTTTCAATTTAAACCCTAGAGTAGAAAACAGAAGGACAAAGGACAAAACAAAACCATCAATGAAAGCTGAACAAAGGGTTTCTTTGAGGAAAAAAAACACACACCCTGTTGCTACCCATTATCCATAGTTAACTGTTTTAAATGTTAACAGCTTTGATCCATTATATGATAAATGTTCTTCTAACCAAAAAAACACAGCAGTCACAGAATTTATTGAAAGGATATACACTCTGTACATCTATAACATAAAGCCTGTATTTAAATTTGCTTTACCTGGATGACATTTATCACAGCAGAATCCATTATTATTCCAGTATTCATTATCAGGACAAGTTCCTTTCACATTCTGACCTCCACTAATGGCAAAATTTGATATTGTATATGACTGGCTGATTAGAGCCTGTGGGGGACAAAAGATCATTTAGGTTAAAAATACCACAGGAA
>NW_015519649.1:0-241 GCF_001515645.1 Sinocyclocheilus grahami | reverse complement strand
CTGTGTTGTTGAATGTCTTTTGTTGTGCTTTGGAGACTTACCATATATGCTCATAGCCTTCCCTTGTGAAAAATATACTCAAATGTATTTGAAATACATTTAATTCATGCTATGTATACTACAAATACATTTACATATTGTGTACTTAAATAAAAATACACTGCAATTGTACTTTTGGTATAGGCCCACTAAACTGCTGTGCTATACAACAAATTTTGCACTTTAATTGTGCAGAAGTAGT
>NW_015519648.1:1224-2754 GCF_001515645.1 Sinocyclocheilus grahami | reverse complement strand
CACACACACACACACACACACACACTAATGAGACAGTTTCAGTCCCATGAGATGTTGTGCAAAAGTAATAAAATGATGGCACAAAGATCAATTACAAATATACCCATCTAACTAGCATCCACTTATCTATCAGCAAAATGAAGATGCCGTTTCACACTGCAGGCGTTAGCAAGATTAAAACCAAGATGCAACATCAACATTGAGCTTCAACACTGCCCGTTTCTGCTTTATAAACAAACTGCAGCTCCACAAAGAACCTAAAATTAGGAATATTTCCATTAACAATGACCATAAATTCTAAATTACTAATAAAGTCTAAGTAACATCCAAACTGATTGATGATTAATCTGTACAGAACAAAACCCAAACCTCAAAGTGTGGCTATAAACTGCTTGAATCATCTGAATTCAGTTTGTTTTACTCAATAGAAAGCACTTTTCATGCACACCGCACTCTGAAAATCTACACTTTAATAACAAAACGTGTAACGTCTTCATGCATCACGTTGGCATTTTGATGAATGGGACTGACGTCCTTTTAATGCGCACTGAAGCTAATTGTTTGTATTATTCAAGTTGACCCCTTTACTGACAGTAATTAAGTCTAGATACACTTTATCTGATTTAAGTGAGCGAGTAATTAAAGGCTTTTGTAATACCTGAAATCTGCTCGGGTGAGTAAAGATTGAGATCAGAGAAGAGCGGATAGAAATGAGCTGCAGAGATGCTGTAATGACACGTTACAAGTAAAATTACATAAATATTCTGAAGAAAAAACCCATTAGAAGTATAGTCCATACAACTTGTGTGTTATATTCCATGCCTTCAGTTGGCACACTGTAATTGAAGCCTTGCAGTGAAGTGTGCAGAAACAACTATTAAAAAACATTCAGTAAATAATGTAACTGATTAATAATAATAGTAGTCGTAGTTGTAGCAGTAGCAGCCATATTAATAAATGAACAAAATAGCTGTGTTCAAAGTCAATGGCAAACAGATGTGATCTTCACAATAATAGTACAAAAAAAACCTGAATTTATTGGCTGAAAAATGCAAAAATACATGCATATTTTGGCTAATAAATTACAATAAAATTACAATAGAAAATTCCATATATTATATATTAAATTAAATTAATTATAGCATAATTATATATTACATTTAAATAATCATGTAAAAATTTAAATAACAAATGTTAATTTCCAAATAAACACGCACATAGTGAGGCCATTTATCAAAAAAGCTATATTGTGAAATATAATACTGTACAATAATTTTATTATAATACTAAAATATGATATTGTAAAATATTCTTATCAATATTTTAATTGTGTGTGTGTGTGTTTGTATATATTTGTGTGTGTGTGTGTATACCTGGTGTTTACTATGTTATGGGGACCAAATGTTCCCAAAAGGATAGTAATACCAGTAAATTTTGACCTTGTGGGGACATTTGTTAGGTCCCCATGAGGAAACAAGCTTATACATCATACAGAATTAAGTTTTTTGAAAATCTAAAAATGCAGAAAGT
>NW_015519648.1:0-336 GCF_001515645.1 Sinocyclocheilus grahami | reverse complement strand
CACACACACACACTGAAGGACTGAGCAGGAGAACTGGTGATCATTCACATAAGTTTTTCATCTACAGAAACATTTTATCATGGAAAACAATTTTTCCTTGCTCTTTTGAGAACTCGTTGTACTATGAAGACTATGTAAAATCAAAACTTCCTTCTGAAAACTAAGCAGAAGTTATGATGGTGACATCACAATCATGAGCTCATTACCATATGACCGCCTATGTGTACATATCAACTGCTATTCCGCAACAGTGCACCCTCATGAATGAATGAACTATGCTGATACACAGACGTTAGCCAATCATAACAGGCCATTTACATGTCGTCTTAAAGGTAC
>NW_015519647.1:2270-2754 GCF_001515645.1 Sinocyclocheilus grahami | reverse complement strand
TTTCTCAGAATATATTACTGAGACTGTCTGATCTACTGATCCACTGAGATTAAAATTCACACAATTGAATGAAATGAATGATGTTTTCCATGTACATCATGCTGAGATTAGACGTGTGTTTCAGACAGAGGTTAAGTGTAAGATTATTTCAACGCCCTGGATATGTAATCAAGAGGGTGGAAAATGCACGCAACATAGGATTTTACATTGTCTCTTATTTATATGGCTGGCTTAGCCTAACAGTTTTAGACCCATCTTAATTGCATTTGTGCCAACTAGGAGATCTGGTGGCTAAAACAATGCCTTCAACATGTGACTGAGAGAACACAGAATGCAAACAGAGCTGTTCAGTCATGACCTCGATGTGTACATCAACCTGTCATTTACTAAAAACATCTATTAGAATCTCAAATATCTTAAAATTAATTTGAAACTTCTGAAATGATGTTGATGAGTTAATAGAAAAGCATACATTGCCATGATT
>NW_015519647.1:0-611 GCF_001515645.1 Sinocyclocheilus grahami | reverse complement strand
GATGTTTCTTCAAAGAAACTTAAGCACATTACTTTTTAACACACAAATAGAGAGATACTCATGGACCCATAGTTGCAATCCATATTAATATCCCAGAATGCTCTAGTGCTATAAATACTACAGAAGTGGTGCTGTAATGTCTGCAGGCAGAGAGGCAGCTCTGTACTGACCCGTATCAAACAATAGAGCTGAGGAGAAGCAATACACAGCCGTCCTCACAGACTCACATATGCTCTCACAGAGAATGAGAGAAGCTCTAAGCGGGTTTATTCCAGAACACAGAGTCAGAAAGCCACAACTACTAAGCTCACAATGTTTTTGCGGACATAGACAAAAGCTCTTCCTACAATAGCCAATAAATCCACAAACGCAACAATAGCTGGTCTGTGTGGGCTGTAATTCCCTCAGAGTGCTCTGCTGTCAAATGTGAGGTTTGGAGAGGACTGAAATGGAGATCAGTTCACACAAACATGAGCAAAAGAACATCACTTTCAGACAGTTCAATGCAATACTTCCATTTTTTCAGAAACATCTATATATAGTAATGCTTTATTAAAAGAGTCAAGTATGAGAGAGAGAGATGGACTGAGCGAGTGTGATTACCTGCATCT
>NW_015519646.1:2225-2754 GCF_001515645.1 Sinocyclocheilus grahami | reverse complement strand
ATTAAAATGAGAACTGTTTTCCAGCAGTTTGGTTTAGTGATTAATTTAGTGATTCATGTCAGTAGGTACAAAGATTGCTACAAAAGACACTTAATGAAAAAATACATGCATTTACTCAGAAAAGAAAGGCTATGGCATGATTTGTGCACATTTTTTCTAATATGGCATGATTTATCAGAACATGTTGCAAAACAAAAAAAACAATGCTTTGTCATGATGAGAAAGCTAATTTAGTGTGCTATGACATAAACTGGTTTGATGAGCTTTATGCAATAAATAAGCCACTGACAAGGAGGACAGTGAAAATACCCTTAGAAAATATAATTCTGCTTCCTTCACTATAATAGGCAATATTATACATCTAACACTATCACAGTGTATCACAGCACGCTAACATATGCAGAGCGGCCTAGCAAAGCATGGACGACAATTTGAAAAATGTTTAGTAATAGGAAACTGTAGAAAAATAATCAATTACTCTCTAAAAAAATGCTGGGTTAAAAATGGACAAACCCAGCTATTGGGTTGT
>NW_015519646.1:0-405 GCF_001515645.1 Sinocyclocheilus grahami | reverse complement strand
AAAAAAAAAAAAAAAAAAAAAAATATATATATATATATATAATCTCTGTACTTGTGCTGCCTTCATGTCAAATTTCCTACTTACAACTTCAAAGTAGTAATTACGATTCTTCGCTTTCAAGTGCTTTGTTGTCAAATAAGAATAAGAAGAATCATGAAAGTTCATTCTTGCCTAATTCTTGGAGAAATCTTACTAAAGCCAAAACACACTGACAATATTTAGTCAATATCCAAAGGTTTTTGATTAAAATGTAGTGTCCCATTTGTTGGCAACCATCACTGTGCAATCTACATAGTCAGTTTGCTCACAGTTGTGGAATTTCAGTCAAAAATGCTATTTTTGTGTAAAATGCATACAATATGCATCTAATGGTTATTTATAATATACATGACTGTAACCGCAGGC
>NW_015519645.1:2523-2754 GCF_001515645.1 Sinocyclocheilus grahami | reverse complement strand
TATATATATATAATAATGTAAATGTTTCTTCTGCTTCAGTAAAAGCACCTCTTGACTTGTAGCGTGTGCAGTGATTTTCCACCCTCCTTCAGAATGCTGGTCTCATCCACCTCTTGTTTCCTATGGTGGCATTAAGTGCTTACCCAGACTCCCTCTCTGCTAGGACAATAAACACACACTAATTCCCTGGCACCGCTAAACGCTTCAGCAGCACTGTGTGTGTGTGTGTGT
>NW_015519645.1:0-757 GCF_001515645.1 Sinocyclocheilus grahami | reverse complement strand
TCTTTAACAGACATCTTGCAGACGTACATGTGCTATCTGGGATATATATAGCTTCGATCATTTTTATTGTTGTTGAAACAACCCACCAACTATTCTCTATAACGCATATGTCGTTTTGCACATTCCCAACAACCAGGTTATCGTATTTACAATAACAATATAGTATTTACAACGAGAACGGCCAAGAATGCTAGCAAAGCCACTGGTTAGAAGCACTGTACGTTAAAAGATACAGAAGGACCCAAATACGCGTAACGCAGTTACTTTAAGGTATCACCCCACATAATTGGGTGTGCATGTGGGTGAGAATTTCGTAGGCGGTGATCGAGTGTACGAACAGCATTTTCCTGCCAGAGTCACGGCTTGGAAGAGCCCGTCTTTCATATCATAATACCAGAAAGATACATGGTGGCCCTCAAAGCTAATCACATGACACCTACGCTTACAAGGAGGACAACGGACCAGGTCAATGCCCGCTGCAGAGTGTGTATTCACATATTGTACAGTACGTTTCTATGTAAACAAACATGGCAAATAAAGACAAAAAAAAAGAGATTCCAGAGAAAACACGTGGAATATGTTTATGTGCTACAGACAGACAGACAGCAAAGGAGAGAGACATAGACGCAGAAAGGAGGAAAGAGGTTGGCTGGTGCAAGAGTGCCATCTAAAGGAGGCAGAGGTACTTCAAGATATTTGGAGGGGTGAGATGTTTAGTCACAATTTAATGATAAACAGAACAAAGGCATAAAAGAAA
>NW_015519644.1:2406-2754 GCF_001515645.1 Sinocyclocheilus grahami | reverse complement strand
TCTATCTATCTATCTATCTATCTATCGTTATATCGTTATACCAATCCATCCATCCATCCTAACTGGCAGTTTAACTTCTTTAGCCAGATTCACAGAGTTATTCTGCAACAAAACTAGCTGACCTCAGAAGAAAAACTGATCATAGAAGAAGACAGTTTACAATATAATGCCTGCTGTAGCGTCCTGAGGTGATGCTGAGAATGCAGAGTGTATTTGCTTTGAGTTATGAGTGACATTCATGACAGATTTCAGAGGAGTTCGGAAACAAGCTTGCGTATGTGTAAGAAGCGTTTGTATGTGTGCTTTAGTATACAGTGGGGAAAAAAAGTATTTAGTCAGCCACCAATT
>NW_015519644.1:0-981 GCF_001515645.1 Sinocyclocheilus grahami | reverse complement strand
CAATTGGTGGCTGACTAAATACTTTTTTGCCCCACTGTATTATGACTTGTTTTGGTTTAAAAGTAGAACGCAGTACAAAACATTTGATTAACATGAGCTTTGTGCAGCTATGTCCGCAGATAATATGGTTTCCCTGTTTGTTTGGATGTACAGGAAATCTGTCTTCACCAAATGGCCACGTTTACAATAATGACCGAATTGGAACAGCTGGTTTGCACACACACACAAAAATGCATATTCCTCACAGACACAGCAGAACCATGCATCAGACTGACCTAGAAAACTAGAAAGCCACCATCATCCTCTGCTGCCTCTACAAAGAGCTCACAGGAATGTAGCAGCCACCTGCCCTTGACATAAGCAAAGCACATTATGATCATAGAGCTCCATTAGTTCACTCCACCCTGATATAATATGAGAGTCACACTCCCTCATATGCTTCTACTGTAGATATGACAGCTGGAGTTATTTTTTGCATTTCCCATGCAAGATATGTCTTGAAACAGTTCAGACTAGTAATAAAAAAGCATGAATTCTGACAGTTTGTTTACAAATCATATGATATCATGAAGTTTGAATATTGAATATTTTAATTATATATAAAATATATATTATTTGAATTTATAGTAGCATTACAGAACAAATATTTGTAAACCCATTATATCTTTATTTACATATTGCATGTCCATATATACATATTATGATATTATTATATAATGTTGTAACAGAATATTGTTTAATCTATAATATTTCTCATATCTAATATTTTTAATATCTTGTTTATTATAGAATTTTAATAAATAAATAATAAATCCACTTACAACGATTGATTTTAGTTTTTAATTTTAGTTTAATTTTTTATTTTGACAAAATGGTGTAGTTTTTAAAATATAATTTTAATTGATCACTTATAGGTTATTCACCTAAAATTTTTATATTGGTGTCTTTCTAATATTTTTCATATTTTAAATTATAATATTT
>NW_015519643.1:21984-22344 GCF_001515645.1 Sinocyclocheilus grahami | reverse complement strand
CACCTTCGCAGGGCACTACAAATGAAGGAAAACCATGTCAGTCATTTTGTAGCAATGTAGGCATTCATTGAACTTGTCTCAGTGCATTCTGGGATTGCCTTCTCTGGGATTTCGGACATAATTGTATCTCCTTTTCAAACACTACAATTTGGTTTCTCAGAAGGTAGCATTTAACAGACTTTATGATGAGCGCACACCTATGAGGCCTTAAAATACTGTCTAGGTCAGGGGTGTTCAGACCTGTTCCTGGAGGGCCACTGTCAACTAACTAGGTTTTGGAATAGAGTTGCAGACTTTGCTAACTTTTTACACTAGAGTTCAAAAGTTTGGAACCAGATTTTTTTTAGACGAAAAATGATA
>NW_015519643.1:1963-2755 GCF_001515645.1 Sinocyclocheilus grahami | reverse complement strand
TTTAAATGCCAAAAGAGTATGGCACTAATCTTTACTGTAATTTGCCATGTTTAGTATGGGGTATGAGAGAGTTACTTGTATTTTTCAGTAAGGGTGATGTTTGCAGACATTCTGACCATAATATAATTAAAATAACATGGCAAGATTAAACCGTGACTGACAGAATCAGAAAAACTATTTAAAATTTGGAAACTGGGGTCATTATATTGTCCCATGCCAGTGATTTCATATGGATCATTTATAGGTACCCAGCCATCCCAAAACACAAGTTATCATACTTCAACCGCAGCTTTGCCTTTTTTCCCTCCCTTTCATGTTTCTTCAGATCTGCATTGCATTAATGTTCTCCAGCCATGCTGTATCCTCTGTCCTGCATCTCGTTTCGATGTGGGTATGTACGTTTTAGATGTCACTATGGCGTCCTAAATCAATGACTGATTTTGACATCCATAAAGAAATCCCCTGACATTTATTGGCATATACCAAGTCTAGTCTCTTGTAGGGAATAGATTGATCCCAGGATCTTTCAGCTGGCTCACGGCTCAGAGGATACAGTAATGTGTTTTTACAAGGGAAAATCTGTCTTTTTCATGGCTTTCCAATGCTGCCACAGAAATAGTCATAGAAATAGAAGTAAGCCCTGTTCCAAACTCTAGTGATCCGTTTACAGATGCCATTCCAAGGCAGCATTGAAACTGAATTGGTGTGACTGATTTGAAATGTTCTTTATAGGTAGCATCTCAAATACACCTTCGCAGGGCACTACAAATGAAGGAAAACCATGTCAGTCAT
>NW_015519643.1:0-769 GCF_001515645.1 Sinocyclocheilus grahami | reverse complement strand
AAAAGTATATCACGCCCCTTTTGTTTTGCACAAGTGCAATTGCTTTAGCTGTTCTTTTAATCACCATTTGACAATCTAATGTTTTGTTTTTGGGAGACAAAAGACACAATTTGTAGTACAGGGCAAGTCAAACTGGTTTGTTGAATGTATGACTTTGCTTGCGTAACCTGGTCCTGCTTCTCGCTTTGATTTAATGTTCGGAGCTTATGTTGAAATCTCTTTGAAAGTCCATACTTCAGGCATTCTTTCGGCCTCTATCGACGCAAATGAGAACCATGTGTGCATTTCCTTAAATATGCAGCAGACTGCAATTTAAAACGACCCTCCAAAACCATAAAAGTTAATGTTTTTGTGTTTTAGTAGGCTTGGATAAACTAATTAAGTGCTGTCTGCGAGACGGTTTTGGTGTGGAGATGCAGCATCGGTTCTCAGGAAGTTGCAAAGAGAAAGAGTATGTATGGTTCACAGCTCTTTCAGAAAGACTTCTCCTAAACTCTCTACTCCACTGGAGCAGGGTGGTGCTGCTTTGGTGAACAGTTTTTCCCCTACAGCGTTTAAGCCTGGAGGTCAGCGATGGCCCATACTGCAGCTTGTTGATTTGCTGACACACGGCGCTGGTTAATGGTGTGGCCCACGATCCTTCTGCACCAGCTTCTCTGGCTCCTCTGAAAATAAAGATCAACTTTCCACTGCTCCCGCTCGCTCCATTTGTGTTTTTCCATCAACCGTAGTAACTTTCGGAAAAGGTGCTTATCTAGAGCTTTGAAAA
>NW_015519642.1:1823-2755 GCF_001515645.1 Sinocyclocheilus grahami | reverse complement strand
TCGGTGCTTATTAGTATTTGATTTGTTAATGGCAGGAATAATGGCACTCACATAACGGGTTTCTTTTTTGGAGAGAAAAGCTCTTACACTTGAATAAGTCATTTTTGTTCAAGTAAGATCTGGCTCTAAAGCAGGCATCTGGAAGTGAGGTAATGAATGAATCACATATAATTCTCAAATACACACGCATCAAGCATTTTTGCAAGGTTTACGCTGACATACGAGCAGCAGAGTCCGTCTCTCGTTCTGATTTTCGTGGTGAAGTTTGACCTGCACCTGCTAACAAATAACATTTCAGCCAAGCATTAAAGCCGCTGATGAGTGTGCGTCCTGCGGTTTGCTGCGCTGCTGGAAAATGACTGTGGCGTCTGGAACAGTCTTGAAGAGGCTTAATTTGAAGTTGAAGTTTAAATGACATTGTTTTAGTTTCCAGAGACCGCGCTACAAACACGCAGTGAAGGAGATGAGAGCTGACAGCTAATGCCATGTGGAGGGAAACTCACAGGTGCCAAATCCAGCTCATCACAGCAAACAACTCGGCCTCCTAAGAACAAAACCATGCTTAATCCGGCTCTCCAGAAAATACTATCATTTCAATTATTTCCAGACCCTTTAGGTGTGTAAAATTACAATAAAATGTCTGAATGGATAACACAAAAGCATTTGTAAATGTTTTAATTCTGATTTTCCACTAACAAATTCGTTTGTGATTACTGGACCATTAATAGTCATTTTATAAACACCAAAACCCGATCTCGGGGTTATAAACCCGAATTAAATTATATTTACTATAAAAAGATATAATTTTCCAAAATTATATACTGTACGTTAGAAGATACGAGAAAACCCTTTTTAAATATGAAATATCTATATGATATCTAAATGATATCTATTTAAAATATATGCTAGGAAAATATATATATATATATATA
>NW_015519642.1:0-399 GCF_001515645.1 Sinocyclocheilus grahami | reverse complement strand
TTTAAGTTAAATTGTGCTTTGTTGGTATAATGTCTGCTGGAATGTAAAAAAAAATGTTCAGTGTTAAATAAATACTTTTAAATTGTTGTTTTGTAATTGATCTTCTCTTTGAAACGCAAGACAAAATGGTAAAAAGCACATTGGCAGTGGTGAGAAAAAATGCGAAAAAACCTGTTCAGTATTCGGCCTTCGACCCAGTGTTTAATTTTGTTCAGTTTTGGCTTTGGACAAGAATTTTCATTTCGGTGCATCCCTAATAATTGGCTGAAATGGACAGAAGTGTCAGTTCCAAACTCAAAACTTTTAAAAATTGAGTCAATAGTGCAGAATAAATGTTCATGCAATTGTGTCCTTAGCAGTGTTCATTTTGACAGCAAATTTTGATTTAGTTTTAGTCAT
>NW_015519641.1:0-2755 GCF_001515645.1 Sinocyclocheilus grahami | reverse complement strand
AAAAAAAAGTATGACAGGTTCAATGTTTTAAACTATTTTATCTTTAAAAAAATCATACTGATCCCAGATATTTGAACGGCATTGTATTTCAGCTAGACCTACCCCTAAAATGCACATTAAAATGAAAAACTGCAGTTGGTCACTTTACATGTCAGCCAGACTGTCTCTTCCTGCATAAGTAGGTGGTTTTTGGTTAGAATAATGCTCTGCTGTTGTACTGCAGAGATTTGATTGCACACAAAAAGCAGTATGGTTAGTGGCAGATAACATTAATGCATGGTGTGATTCATTTGCAGGAATCGGAATGGTTTCATGGTTGGGGTTTTGAAAGATGGTTGGAGGGAGGTACAAATCTAGGCCACTGCACAATGGGCTGAGGATTTGGCCGGTCTGCCTCACTGTCTCACTCCACTCCCCGCAGAGTCTCATCTGACTGCTGTAATTTCATTAAACTGTGAGCCCTCACCATACATTGGGAAGTGTAACGCTTGCTAATTGGGTACAAGCATTAGCCAAAGCTTGTCTGGTTTGCTGATTTGAAAGGGAAGAGACAGTGATCACCCCCTAGTGCTGAAAACCCCTGGGGTTAAGGGGGCAGTGAGATCAAGTGGCATCAAAGCACTGAGTGTGCTTTAATTGGGACAATTTACTGAAGCCAGCTTCTAACAAGATGAGTCGGATGATGGGAGAGATTGCTAACAGCTTTAAGGCATGGCTGCAGGCCAATTACAAATGAGCACATTTCGTCAGATATTTTTGACACATTAGGACAAAATGCTGCTCAAAACAGGAAATGGATGCCAAAGTAAAACCAGGAAAACTAAATAGTTTCATTTCCTGAACTGTAAAATGTTTAATTTTAGTTTATGGTGCCTGATGCATTAACTGTTTAAAAAAAATGTTATAAAGTGTTAGAGAGGCTTGGGTGGATGAGTGAGTGGAGTTTACACGTGGTACACACTACACATGCAGTAGAGTCAAATAGTGGTTAGGGATTTTGAAAAACATTGTAACCTGAGTTTGTACATAGCAGTATGCTGGTTTTATTAAGCCAACACAATAAAGCCTCTTATCTTTACCTTTCACATGCATCATGCGGATATTCACTGCTCTTAGTGTTATGACTGTTCGCTTCATTCTGTTTCCAGAGGCAAAATGAAAGACACAGGCCTGATAAATTCCTGTTATAAGGTAGCAGCATTTCACGGAGGATGAGTTCTGCTTTGTGATGTCTGCCGTTTGTTTGTCCGCTAAACGTCAGGGGAACACAGAAATGAAAAAGCTTTTCAGTTCAGTGTGGGATCTTGAATAAATAAACAGTTTTCATAAAGACAGAGAAACAGTATTGCATTAACATTAAATAGGTTCAACAGCAGTTCACTTGCTGAAAGCTTCAAGTTTTTTCTTTTTATGGTGTCTTGAGGCTTCTGTCTTCTCGCCATGTCATCTTTTTCTATGTTAAATCCTCTTCTGTTGACTGAATGATGAAATGAGGATGCAACCTTATTATACCTCCCACTCCTCAAATAAAGCTTTGCCTATTTTTACCTTTCACAGGGTTTTAAAGGGAAGATTGCACTAAGTAATCTCAAACTAGATTTAAGAATATATGATTGTGTGCTTGTCCATGCAAAACTCACTGCCACAATTCTAAGGCATTCTGGGTTGTTCTAGGCTAGCACATCTACAATAAGTGTTTTATTCTTGGTCACAGTGACACTGTTTGCTGCCACTCAGAGCTGCTGAATACAGGGGCATGGGAGAAGGAATTATATTTTCCCCAAATCATAAGCATGCCATAATAATGGCAAGCAAATACATCTTTCAACAACTAATTCACTGCATAACTACCGTGATATTATACGTAACTGGAGAAATTAACTAGCTAGTTGCGACCTTTTCCCAAAACTGTAGAAACATGGTTATGCCTCCACTGTTTGAATCAGGTTGATTCAACAATCTAGGATTGTCAGTAACAACGTAACGCATATAATAACTGTTGCCATTTAAATCAATTCAAGATTGAAATTAATGTCAGATTATTATTGTTTTTTCTTTCTTTTCTTTTTTAAATGTGTGTAAATGTCTTAGTCCCGTTCAGTCATGAATTTTCCACAATGTATTTTTTTTCAGAAATGTTGTAATGAACTAGGTATCTGAGGAAGACTACTTGACTGTTTTTGATCCCTATTGTTTTGCTTTACTTGATGTCTGTTTCTTTGTGAGTTCCCACTTATGTTATACTCTGGGTTCTCATATGCACTATGCAAAAATAGCTTTATATGAAATGTATATTTTTAAATAGAATGGAAGATAAAGAATTTATAGCGTGATCTATGTTGGTCCACATAGTAATAACAGGAAAATACGCTTCTATCACGAATTTTCTCACAAATTTGTGATGTTTGCGAATGTTCATTGGAACTATGGTCTTGGGAAATGTCAGAACTTGTTGGTTACTGATGCTTTTGGGAGACAAACTATAGAGCAGTTACGGGATCGACATCTGGATCACTTGCTGAACTGCAATTTCCATTTATTCAGTTGATTTCCACTGCAAAATCAAAATGTACTTAGATTTTGTAAATTTGTTACATTTATTTTTATCAGTTACTATATTTAGACATATTTTATATAAATAAATGCTTTATGCACTACTATAAATTGACATGACAGGTGGATATTTTCTATGTACAAGACATTAGGGCTTGGTTTTGACACAAATTTCACGATTCAATTCTCATTCACAAGCTTG
>NW_015519640.1:2114-2756 GCF_001515645.1 Sinocyclocheilus grahami | reverse complement strand
GAGCTTGTTTTTGTGAGGGATATTTCTATTGTGTGAATGTGGGGGTTGGCAGGATCTTGTTTGGAGAAGGGACAATGCTATACGTACAAGCAAGTAAGATTCCAGATAATATTGTTTTTAGGTAGTCTAACAAAGGTTATTACTTTGGTATTTGATACAGTATGTTGTATGAGAAACTCATTATTTGGTCAGGGAACACAGATATATGTCTGTTCCAGTAAGTACATTTATTGGATATTGATTAATGGCATTCTCAGTATTTATGAGTATCATATGTTGAAGTTGAAAATACTTCAAACACATTCATATTTAATTTACTGGAAAATGGATAATGTTCAATTCAAAATAAACATCCAAACAGACATGCTAACTCCGTAGTAAACAAGATACTTAGAGCTAAAATACTGAAATAAATACTCTTAAAATAAATCTCATTCCCTAAAATATAATTCAAATAAAAATGTTTTACAGTTTGTTATCTGCACCTTCATCATAATACGTATTTAAGCCCCAATTCCTGGTAAACTGGTCCTATTTTTGTTATGACTGTTTCTGTTGTGTGGATGCTGCTGGAAGGACAAAGATCATTTTTGGTCAAGGAACAACTTTAATAGTTCAATCAAGTAAGAGTCTTTTTACATA
>NW_015519640.1:0-869 GCF_001515645.1 Sinocyclocheilus grahami | reverse complement strand
AATTTCAGACGTTTATCAGTAATCAAACCTGACCATATCATGGCTCTATTAATGTACTTAGAGAGTTTTGCTGAGGCTTTTGTTAATGTGTGACTTATGACAAGATTATTTTTGGAGCTGGGACAAGACTAATTGTGGAATCTCGTAAGACCAAAACATTTATTTCTATGAATTCATCTCATTAATACAATAATTAATACAGCATTAATTCTTACAGTAAATCGTTCAATGTTAATACTCTTCTCAACATCAATTTTTGCTTTGCATTTAACTTAAAAGTTGAAATGTATAAAGAGTCCAAGAATAAAACTTAAAAAGTGTTACATATTTTCTTAAACAAGAAAACTTAGCAACAGAATAAATAATAGCAGACAGAATGGAGTGACAGTAAAAAGTTCATGGCTGTCATGTATGACATAAAGGAATAGCACTTTTTTTTTTATAATTTAACATTTAAATTAGTTTTATTCATGTTGATTAATAAACACTAGTATAATCTATAGGTTTTATTCATAATTAAAATTGATTTGACATCATTTATAGTAAATCTGTTCCCAGAAGTAATACAGAAGCTTTCCAAGTCATGTAACATGTTTTTGTAGTTAACAAAATAACTGTGTGACAACTGGAGTAAAGATAATATTTGGAAGTGGTACTCAAATTATTGTGGAGTCAAGTAAGTGAATTTATTTAATCAAACTTGTTCCACCTTTTAACTTAAGTCCACTTATTTCTCTACTTTCAATTTGATAAAGTAAACAATTAAAAAATGAATTTGGTTAATTTATATTTTAAGACGACCCAAGATGACGTTTGGATCAAGTCTTTATCAACAAGTCTTCACATGTACATAGATGGTAACATTTATA
>NW_015519639.1:2279-2756 GCF_001515645.1 Sinocyclocheilus grahami | reverse complement strand
GAACTAGCTCAATTACTGGGCCAGGAGCAGTCTTTATAGTTCTTCAGTGTGCGGGTTGAACTTGTATTGCGTCACCACTTCCAACAATCCAAGCCATTGACTGTTTGTGTTCTGTTTTAGTACATAGGGTTACTAATTATATTGGGATGGAGTTTATAGGGTAGAATTGTTGCTGATGTAATTACTGCAATGCAGATTGGTAGTAGAGGTTCTGTTCTTTGTACTTGCATATGTGCGGGTTGCTGAGATGTCATCTGTAGGCATTAGACATGACAAATTGTTCTAAGGTATGCGCATGCCTTTTGCACTGTGGCCTTCTGAAGAGGCTGTGTTCTAAATGAGGTATATGGTAGCTGTTGACATCAATATGTGTAACTGACTTGAAGTAGCAAGAACTGATGCTTGTGTCCTAGAACAGTAAGGTTGAGGGTAATGTGTGCTATTTGCATAGTGTTTATTGTACTAATTTAACAGTGT
>NW_015519639.1:0-529 GCF_001515645.1 Sinocyclocheilus grahami | reverse complement strand
TGTGAACGCATCACTATGCCTTTAGATTCGCTGTCAAAAATGCCAGTGTGAACGCTCAGCGGACCAGGAATAAATGTATCGTTTTCTTTTTTGGTCCGGACCAAACAAACCAAGAGAACCGAACTACAAGTGGGAATGCACCCTGAGCTACTGGTCTCCATACCAGTCTTTCGGATCCCAGCAAAAATTTCTGCAAAGACTGAAGACAATACGCAGCACATCTACTTGCCAAATGCACTACACCTTGGCCTCCATCTTCTTTGGCCAGAAAAGAACACTTTGAGGGATCCAATGTAAATTGTCCCAAAAAATGTCCACCATTTCTGCTTGAATTTTTGATAAAAAGCCAACAGGAGGATCAACGCATGCAAGTCTATGCCACAGGGAAGAAGCCACTAGATTGCTAATAATAAGTGTGCGTCCTCTAAAAGACAATTGAGGAAGCAACCATTTAATTTTTTCAAGCGTCCTAATACTTTATCTGCCATTCCTTCCCAATTTTTCCGCATGAAATATTCATTACCTAAAA
>NW_015519638.1:0-2756 GCF_001515645.1 Sinocyclocheilus grahami | reverse complement strand
TGCTGTAATTTTAACAATCTGAATAATTTGAGTTTGAAAATAAATATGTGAAACATGCTACAAAATAATTGAGTTTCGAAAATTTAAATCTCACATTTCCTGATCCATATTAAACATGCAGCTCCTAGTGAATCACATCAGACATTCAGTGAAAACTCATTAAAGTTCACGATGGTGCTCTTCACCAGAGGAGATTTCCTGAAGAAGAAGACCATCGAACAGTGTTTGGGTAAACCTGGATCTCCTCTGAAGAAGCTGATTGAAGCGTGTGGAAACAGATATCATGTGTTCAATAATAATCAGACTGAACACAGGTGACTGATCTACTGCAGAAGATAGACGACATGCTGACAGAAAACGGAGGGAGTTTCTACTCATGCAAGATGTTCAGAGAGATGGAGAGAGAAAAACAAGAAGAACAGCTGAAGATACTGATGGACAGACTCAGAGAAAGAGAAGGAGAGATGAAGAAACATGAGGAAGAGAGAGAGAATGAAGATGATGATGGAGGAAGAACGACAGAATCAAGACAGATAGAAAGAGAAGAGGAATTCAAAAGAGAAATAATAGAAAAAGAGAAACATCAGAGAGAGAGACGAGAGACATTCAGCCATGAAATAGAGGAAAGAAAAGAGAAGATGAATTTAATGAGAGAGATGGAAAAATATAAAACACTAATGAAAGAGAAAGCATGAAGTAGAAGAAACAAGATGATGATGGAGAAACTGAAGAGAGAAAGAGAAGAACTGATGAAGAAACATGAAAAAGAGAAAGAGAATGAAAATGATGGAGGAAGAAATAAAGAATCATGATAAAGAGAAAGAGAAGAGGAGTTTAATATAGTTCTCCCTCATTAAAGAGTAATTTAAGAGAGAGAAGAGAGTGAGGAAAAGATGCATGAGAACATGAAGAGAGAACGAGAGGAGTGGAAGAAACAGACACTAGAAGAAATACAAAGAGAAAAAGAAGAGAGAGAGAAACAGATTTGTGATGAACAGATTCAGAGACTGAAGAGCGAAATGGAGGGATTAGTCAGAGAGAAAGAGAGAATAGAAAGAGAGAGAGACGAGAACAACTAGAGGATTCAGAGAAGAGACTGAAAGAAGAAAGAAACACGAGAGAAGATCAACAGAAGACTCTTGAAGAGAAACTGAAACTGCTTGAAGAATAGCATGAAGAAGAGCTGAAGAGTAGACGAGTGCAGTGGAGAGAGGGATATGCGAGAGAGAAAGAAGAGATGAAGATCTGCTCTGAAACTGATCCTTCACTGCAGGTGAGAAACATGAAGAGAAGATATTCATTTATGCCATTTTAACCCTTTAAACACCTCAACTCCAATATCTCTAGTTCACACTTTGCCTAATTATTCATTGATATCTGAATAAATATTTTCATACATTACACTTTTAAGAGCTAGGCATGTATAGAAGTTTACGATGCAGTTCTTACTCTATGTGGCAACCGCTACAGATTGTCCAGCCAGAACAATAAATCACTCTGTCCATGTCCACAATAAACTCCTTTACTGCTCCCATTTGAATCATACATCAGTATGAGTGTGGTTCTATAAATGAACAATAACAGCAATAATGAATATATGAACACTTACAAGACAGAAAACAGTATTAGCTGAACAATATAAAGCAACAATGCCACAGTATAAAGATAAGGACATATATAAATACAGCAGATATAAATTGCTTCAAATTTATATACTTCTTTACTTTAAATCAATTATCTGATAACGCAAAGTGAAATATTTCCTCATAATATTCAAACAGTTGCATTTAGAGTCCTATTTATCGTGTTTTATGCTAGAATGAATGTGCGATTGAGATCATGTGCACATTAAATACTTCAAAGGAATATATATATATATGTATATATTGATGCAACAAATTAAGTGTCCAATAGGTGGCACCAGCCTCATTAAAATTAGGCCTTTTGTAGAAGGAAACTGTCACTATTTTTCTTTAATTTAGCATAACATCACCTTTATGTCAGTAATAAGCTCGTTAAATAAAATAATTATTTCTGCAGACAGTCGTGCAGAAATTAACTGAACAGCTACTTATGATGATTTAGCTCAAAAGAAGAGGCTTTGATTATTATTATACACATTATACACCAAAGCATTTTCTCATTGTTATATTTATGTTTATATGCATATATAATTAAGATCACATAATGTTTGTTTGTCATGTTTTACAGCATTCTACGCATTTTCGGTCCGAGCCTGATGCAGAGCAGTTCTGCCGGGACGAGGGGTCCCTGCTGCAGTTTCACCAGTAAAGAAAATTACTCATTACACTTCACTTGGAGGACCACACAAGACACGCAGTGGTGCATGGAGGTATGTTGGGAGCATTTCTCTAAATACTGATACATAAATATCAGTAAACATAAATATGTTTGAATGTAGAATCTACCAGTGTGAGTACCAAACTAAATCTCCAGGTGCTCTCACAAGAACCAGACTGAAAAAATGATGTGCACCCCTGGCTATATCGCCCCATATTTATTTTCTCAGGTAAAGCGACCTTCTTCCCTCATACAGTAAGACAGCAGCAGAGGAGGGAGAGACTTGAGCAGAGAACGCAGAATGATGGTTGCCCTTACAGTTTGTGTGAATGTTAATAAGTGAAAGGTGTCGAGTTTCCCAAAGAAGCATGTGTTCTTATTTTTATTTAAGAACCCAAGAAAATAACTCGGTTTGATTTGCACAGCACTATAATCACCCTTGTTAGTTATCTATG
>NW_015519637.1:2133-2756 GCF_001515645.1 Sinocyclocheilus grahami | reverse complement strand
GTAAATCCTGCAAAGGTTTGTGGGAATGATGGTAAATTTGACATTGCTCTCTCTTCTGACTGCCAATATCAGTCTCTCTCTTTTTTTCTTCTTTTTAGAGCAAATGGGAATGTAATGTAATATATATATATATATATATATATGTATGTATGATGCAGTCTCCTATTCACCTCTATAGATGTTTACCCAACTACGAAGACTTCCGCGTTTGAGAAACACTGAAATATGAAAAGGGTTCAAGGTATCATACTCAATATCATATCATACTTATCAAAACTGATTTTTATCAAATACACGCAAGAATACATGTTATATTATTAGTAATATTTCAAGATGAACACTTAGCATGAAGTAACTTAGGTTTACTTGATTATCTATACAGTACATCACTTTTAGAAAACAAATGTTAAAATGTGAGTATTAAATATGATACGTGCTTTTGAGGAATATTAACTTAGACATATAAATGGGAGATATAGAGGGTCAACTGATATTAATATACATTTTATTATACTATTATAGTGATCTCACTGATTTACATACAAACTACCATAATCTTTCTTTTTAGCCATATACTGTAAATATCAGCAACTGCACCAAATTGCATATTTTTGCTCAGTTTG
>NW_015519637.1:0-585 GCF_001515645.1 Sinocyclocheilus grahami | reverse complement strand
TGCCAAAATGCTTGAGCAAACAAATCAAAGTAAAGAATTGTTATTGTTACATTTGTTTTCCCCATGCTTGACCAATCTTGCGTGTGTTATGTGTATGTGTGTATGTGTATGTAAGCATCCATATGATGAGAAATGTTTGTACTGAAATGTATTAAAATGGCTGACTTAGACTTTCTTGGTGTTCAAGACATTGCTATACATGTGAAATTAGTCTTTTTCTGAGAAGCAAGGGGCCTGGAGAAGTCTCTGATTTAATCTCATTGTTTTCTAGGAGAAAACGATTTGTGCTATGAAATAAATTTATTATGCATCCCTCTTAAATAATTTGTTTAAAACAATCTCTAGAACCTGAATGCCACAAGGATTGCAAAAACAAACAAAAGCTGCAAATGCTAACAACGGTATTAAATGAAAAGGACAAGCATAACAAATCACATTTATCAAGATAATAAAAGACAGTGACAAAAGAAACAAAATATAATTCAGCTGTAACAAAAATATGAGTTCAAGAGGATGTGCAATATCACACACTGGACATTCCAAACATTTTCAAAATATAGAGTGTGATATACCGCCAAAATAAAA
>NW_015519636.1:1215-2757 GCF_001515645.1 Sinocyclocheilus grahami | reverse complement strand
AATTATTAACTAGGACTTTTACGGACATTGCAACTAACTCAAAAACACAACTCAAAGTGCAAAATTCAAAATACAAGTAAAACACCTTAAAAAATTAATACAGACAATTCCTTCATATTAAATACAGTACATTTATTTAATTATTTATTTACTTCATTGTATCTTCAAGTTGCACACTGTCTTGGGCTACATTATTATTATTATTATGTAATGCTTTTGAAAAAATGTATCTTAGAAAGCTCAAATGAACAATTTATGTAAAGCAGATACAATCAATACATTGTAAATGTATTAGTCACTGTCGATGAATTTAATGCAGTCTTGCTTAATACATGTATGAATTTATTTCAAAAAATATATTGCCAATTCAAAATGCACAGAATCTGAAAGGTCATATGCAATCCGAACAGGTACAGCACATCTTTCCTTAAATAATATTTGGAAAGCAAGTGCTACACACCATTAATGCTTGGAGAAAAAAAAAAAACTCTATGCTTATATAAATATGCAAATGTTATGCAAAAAATGATGTGCATGGAGACACACTGTTTTTAATTTGCTGTCTAAAGTTTAGAAATGTGACTGTTCAAAATCTTTTTTTTTTCTTTCTTTCTTTCCACATTTAGCTCATTTCAAGACTTTGAGAGGAGCTCACAAGATTTTGAGCTTTAAAGAGCTGATCAACAGCTGCAGTAATGGCCCACATTTGCCGTGTTTATACAGTGACGGTACTTGGTCGCTGAAAATGTATAGTATTTCATCAGCTAAAATGCAATCTGTTGATTTTGTCAAGCACTAAAAGATTTTTTAAAATTTGCTTGGCAGTTACTACCAATTGTGAATATTTGGAACGAACCAACTGAAAAGCACAAGTACAACATTCATGTAGAAAATATCATGGAGAGCTTGGTAAACTGACATGAAAAGAACGTCCTGATATGGAGCGTCTTTCTGTTTATTTATTCAGACGATGAGCCACATCAAGGGCTCATTTGGTTATCTATTTTCTTCTTAAATTCCTAATGAATTTGCTGACCTTGGCCACATATTAAAACAAGCTGCAGGTCAGCTTAATATGAACAAACCGAGAGATGCATTAATGGCTAATCAAAACAAACAGTGTCTCTTGGGGCTGAATAAATTAAGATAAAGACTTGTAAATAGGCCCTGGCCATTCTGCAAAGAGTAAAGTCGAAATCAAAGATGCACAGCACCAATTAACAAGCAGAGTGGGGCAGCAAATGGCAAAATCATTCATTTTTTAATTGGAACCAATCAAAAGGATCACATTTTTCATCCAGTTTTTTGTTCTCTCTCTCTCTCTCTTTTCATATTTCCCTTTGGGAGCAATTCTTTCCCCTTTTATATTTTCCTTTCCTCTGATCCATGTTTCTTTTTTTTATAATTTTAATGGTCTCACATCATAATTATTACTGATTAGCACTCACCTAATTGCAGTACCGTCCCATTGCTTCTTCTTTCTCAGAAGAAAAGTGTGTGCTCTCCTACAGTTGGACGTGACATTCTTGGGAAAGCTGACAT
>NW_015519636.1:0-715 GCF_001515645.1 Sinocyclocheilus grahami | reverse complement strand
TTAAAAAAAAAAGATACATTTCTATGAGAAGCCTTATGCAATTCTGCATCTATAAAAATGTTTAAATAATTGGTAACAATTTGCAATATGGCTTAAATGATATTCGGTAAGCAAGTGCTACACAACATTCATGCTTAAAAAAATAAAGATATGAATAAAACATAAATAAAACCTTGATGCTTATATAAATATACAAATTTTATGCAAAAATCCTTTTTAAGTTGCTGTCTATAGTTTAGAAATGCAACTCTTCAACATCAGATAGATAGATAGATAAAACCACTACCACAATCACAATATTTACATCCTAAAAATGTAATATCTTTTTAGGATACAATTTTCTCCTAAGAATTTAGGATAAAGTGCTTTTTTTTCTATGTGAAAAGTGATTCTCTGGAATGTTTGTGTCAATCGTGAATCAGACAGAAAACAGATGCTCTGGGCCATATGCTGAACACAGATGGGTCCAATGAATAATAGCTGAACTTTATCAGATTGCCGAACAGTTGCCAGATCAAGGTCAACAACAGCTTCCTTTCAGATTGGAGATGCAGTCAAATCAGAAAGAAACACGCTGTATACCAGACTCCCACTACAATAGAACTTTCCAAGGTGGATCTGGATTTGGCATCTGAACAATATTGTCTGTGCCAAAACAGGGGGGCTGTAATTCAAGTCACCTCAGGAAATTAAGCACAATCATCTTTAATAATTA
>NW_015519635.1:1727-2757 GCF_001515645.1 Sinocyclocheilus grahami | reverse complement strand
CGAGTAAGGGTCACCATACTTGGCCACATGTCACGTCACTTTTCACTTTCAGATAGGAATCATCTTTAATTATTCAGAATGGTACAGCACTGGTTCAGCACACCAAACACATTTGCTTTGTTGAAACATCATACAGTAGGTTCTGCTTTAAATTTAATGATCTTTAATCTTGTTGTCGTGCAGGTCATCAAGCAGGAAGGTCTGAGCAGGACAGCATCAGAATGCACTCTGTTCGATCTGTTCAAATATAATGACGTCAATGATGACGAACACCTAACCAGAGAGGAGTTCTACGCAGCTTTTGGTGAGTGTTGGGTTTTGTTAAAATGATGTTTAAGACATGAAAGTGAACAAAGCTGGGAGAAATTTTCAGTTGTATAATTAGCACCATCAGGGCTGGATGCACCTTTAGTAACTGTGACACTTTTCAGTTATTTTCAGTGTCATTTGTTAATAGCACAATGGATAATTGCAGTATTTTAATGAAGAAACTCTGAGCACAATTTCAGTCGTGGTTACAGGCATGAGCATTTTTTAATTTCATTGTGCAGTAGTTTCATGTCATTGTATATTTGTTCATTCCTAGTGGAAGCAGAATAGTCTCTTTTTGATTGAGAGTGGGACTTTTGAGGAATGTAATGTTTCTAGTTGTGCTTCCAATTTGACTTGATGAAAGTAACAACTTTCAGTTCAGTGAGTACGTTGAGAACCACTGATCTAGACAATGAATTAAAGGAATGGTTCACCCAAAAATTTTAATTTGCTGTTAATTTACTCACCCTCTTGCCATCCAAGATATGTGACTTTTTTTTCTTTAGAAGAACACTAAAGATGATTTTTAGCTGAATCTATGCTCCTTTTTGATTCATAAAATGCAAGTCAATGAGTTCCATCACTTCCATGACAGTCAAAAAAGCAGGTACAGGAAACACAAAATTAATACCCACGTCTCCTGATAATATATTGGGGTCTTATCTAACAAAACAATCGTTCATCAGCTAAATTGGCCTGAGGGTGAGTAAATAAACAG
>NW_015519635.1:0-319 GCF_001515645.1 Sinocyclocheilus grahami | reverse complement strand
GTTTTGGAATGAAAATGGCAACCTCAGTCTGCTCCTGTGCCCTTTCATCGATCTCAGCAGTTTGGGTAAGGCGGGAACAGCCCTACAGGCAAAGAAAAAAATGTGTATTGCTACTTTCACTTTCCTTTTAAACTAAAGATAAAAAGATAAGACCTTTTGTCAGACTCCTTCAGAGAACACATTCACACCCTCTCAATTCAGCTCCTTACACTTTGAACAAATGTTTTCTTTAAAAGTTTGAAAAACACTACTTTATAAATAGTGCATGTGTATTGTACCAACAGCACTGGAGTTCATGCTGTGAGCTGGTGCTTTAGAT
>NW_015519634.1:1570-2757 GCF_001515645.1 Sinocyclocheilus grahami | reverse complement strand
CTCGAAACGCGATTGGGCGGGTTTTGTTGTGAAAACCTGGCAACCCTGCTCCTCTGGTTCTTATTTGTTGTTTACGGAGGCTAGTGCTGCTGTTACAGAGCTGTTATTTCTCAAGGCACAAAGCTGCTATATGTCACGTAATGGGGGTATTTATGTTTGCTATTTAAAAAACACAGTTTGCAGCACTTATTTGAGCCTATGTGTAACATATAGACTGTAAAAAACAACAGAACAGAGCACTGTGGTCTGCCGTCTCTGTGTCTCCCCCTGTCGGTGGTAAGGAGTCACTGCCACTACAGATGCTTTCTTTTTTCTTATTTCACCTCTTTTCGTCGTCTCGTGCCCCCGCAGACAGGGAGAGCGAGCGCGCGCCGCCTCCTCGGCCTCCTCCTGCGCTGCCACGTAATCTCGCTCGAGCCCCCGCTCACTCACTCAAAGCCTCTGGGAACCGAGACAGCGACTGCGGAAGATTAAAACACGCTGTACGAAAGCCCTCCGGCGGGTGTAGCGGAGCGCAGACTGCTGCGGTAAGCGAAAAGCACGTGGAAGTGTTCCCGCGAGCGCACGAGACGCAGTCCACATTTAGCGCGAGCGCAAGCAACAGGGCGATCCATGCGTGTGAACTTAGTGGAGCCGGATAGTTTTCAAGTCGTTTGCATGCAACAGGTCGTTGATTTGTTGTCGGCAGCAACTCTGTTTGATTGCAAACACTGACGCGCCGCAACTTCGATGCAGAAGAGAAAGTGTGCGGCTCTCCTGCTGTCATGCGCTGGATTTCTAGTATGTTCTGCACTGTATTCGCCTGATCTGAGAGCTGGACTGGGACTTTACTTTTCTCAAAGCCAGTTTTAGTGTGTTTTGAGCAGAGCAACTGAGAACTGTAACTTTTGTTTTCAAGTTCAACACAAGATATCACACCCAACTGTACAACTGATTCATTATGTGACATTATGAATCAGCATGCATTTACAGTGTGGCATATCATGTTCATGTTGTGCTGTATTGTGCTTGGTGGGTTTGGGATGTTGTGTAGGTTTGTTATAGAGTGAGTTAAGGTAATCTAGCACATTATTAACAAGTTGTCCACCAACAAATGAGATTTCATCGAATCACCCTATATGGCAATGTTTCACATTAGACCAATATAGTCAACATTTGAAGTGGATCAAAACCTTTCATCAAAGTTG
>NW_015519634.1:0-667 GCF_001515645.1 Sinocyclocheilus grahami | reverse complement strand
GATGTACTTAAAAATGAATTTGTCACACTGCAGCATCATTCAACGGATTAAAAACCTAAAGTCAACAAAACATTTGTAATATTTATCAATGACGTATAAATATGATCATTTATTAAAGGTATATATTAATTATTTTTTAATATACATTCCTGGTACTGTTGTGCAGAATTCATCAGTGCACATTATTACAAAAAAAATCTTTGGAATTACAAGTTAAAATCCAATCAAATTTCACCCTATCTTTTTCTCATTAAATATTCTACGTCACTTAAAAATGTGTCGACCACAAAAAGCATCTAAAAATACATTTAAATCTGAAATCAACATTTTTGAATTAGAATTTTAGCTACTTAGTCATTAATTACTTTAGAAGTAAATAGCTACAACTTTACAAATGTTTATTTATGTGCTTCAATTAAAAAAAAAATCTTAAATTGTATGTGTTTTCACAGGACCGTGTATTTGGGGTTTTCATCTGGGCTCGCCGGTGACCCGCTGTGTGGAAACGCACTGAGCCATGCGGCAGTTAAAGGGCAAGGCCAAGAAGGAGTCGTGGAAGGACAAAAAGGAGCGCAAACAGGCCATGCAGGAGGCGCGGGAGCAGGTGACGACGGTCGTTCTACCGACGGTCGCCGTGCTCGTCCTGCTCATCGTCCTCTTCGTCTAC
>NW_015519633.1:2123-2757 GCF_001515645.1 Sinocyclocheilus grahami | reverse complement strand
GTCAGCAGGACTGTAGGTCATATGCAAGTTTTTACTTGTGTGTGGATCATGCAGTGAACTTGAACGCGCAATCATAAAACACCATATCAACAAACTGAATCAGTAGATATTTATGACCATCATAACCAGTCCGAGATAATAAAAAAAAATGAATGTTTTATTACAGGAAAATAAGTATCAAAGGATATTTACTTAGAGAGGTTTGGAGCACTTGCTTGGTTATCTTAGGCAAGTTTTATTTATTTTTAGTTCTTTTAGTTGTTGTTTTTTTGTTTGTTTGTTTCAAATTTGTCTTATGTTTTAAATAAATGATATGTATGTTGTTGTCTTAGATTATATAGAAATATAGTATTTATTTACAGCATATTGGCTCAGTTTATTTTTATAGTTTTATAAAAGCAAATCGCAACTACATACATATTAAAACAATTTGAATTCATATTTAAATGTCTGTAAATATATGCACTAAATAATTAATACATTATATACTTTACTTGAGTTATGCAATATATGTTATGCAAATAGCAACAAAATAGACATTAAAATTAAATTTTAAATATCTGTAAATATATGAAATACTTTATTTTCTATTGAACTGACTGTCTGTATTTATGTATAACTGTATATAATAATT
>NW_015519633.1:0-284 GCF_001515645.1 Sinocyclocheilus grahami | reverse complement strand
TAAATAACTTGCCCCAAGGGTAAACATTTTTTTAATTGGATGAATGAAACATTTTTTCAGTGTATTCTCATAAAGTACTTCGACTCTGTACTGATGCATGGGAGAAACGAACCTTTTCGAAGCTTCGAATCAATTGAATCTTTTGCTTCGCAAAATGATTCACTGTTTCGAAGCTCTGCACGCTGGTGACACCTGCTGGTCAAAACTGTGCAAATGCAACAAAAACTCACGCCAAAACATGCGTAAAACTAGCCCTTACAAACCCAATGCAAATGTTTTACTGA
>NW_015519632.1:0-2757 GCF_001515645.1 Sinocyclocheilus grahami | reverse complement strand
AAGCTGTTTCTCTCTGATATGCTTCATAACAGGGCAGAAAACACATCTCATGGCTTAATGCTGTATAAAGGACACAAATGCTCAATTATTAATTAAGGTAACATTTTATTTGAAGGTGTCCTTGTTACACAAGTTACTTGTACTTACTATTATAATCACAATAAATTATGCATAATTACATGCAAGTAACCCTAAGCCAAACCCTAATCCTAACCCTAACCATATAGTAAGTACATGTAGTTAATTAATACTACTCAGTACTTAAATGTGTAATTACACTGTAATAAGGACACCTTAAAATAAAGTGCAACCATAAATAAATGAACTGATACTAATCATTACCCTGCCAGGCGGTGTTGATGTGTGCTGTTCTATCTCCTGATTGGTGGGCTGAGACACACAGGCAGTCGAGCGCGTGAGTTTGGTCTCTGAGCTGCAGCGTGGCGTGGGTCGAGTCCAGCTCCAGAACCCCCAGTAACAGCAGTGGCTCCGGGGCCACATCCGTCAGCGGGACCTTGTGAACGGACCAGGACAGCGCCGCATTCAGCTCCAGCGCCGTCATGTGAGCCGCGGACGCAGGCAGGAGAGATGCCAGCGAGAGCGATGCCCACGCTTCACACCTCATCCAATCAGACAGCTGCCTCAGCGACCACAGCGCCGCAGACGGCCACCACACACAGAACTGACAGAGACAGACCATTACTACACACACTCATTTCAAATCAATCAGTCAGGGTTTAAAAGAAGGAATGCATTTTTAATTAATTAACATAACGGAGTGTGTGTGTGTGTGTGTGTGTGTGTGTTACTGTGGTAACAGGGCACGTGTGTGTTACTGTGGTAACAGGGCGTGTGTGTGTTACTGTGGTAACAGGGCACGTATGTGTTACTGTGGTAACAGGGCGTGTGTGTGTTACTGTGGTAACAGGGCACGTGTGTGTTACTTTGGTAACAGGGTATGCGTGGGTGTTTGTAAGCTATGGTGATAACAGGGTGTGTGTGCGTTACCGTAGTAACAGGGCACTGGTGTGGCTCTTGTATCATCTCTCTGTAAATGTTTCTCTTGTTTTCTGTCTTCTGTTCAGCGTCACACACAAAGTCCAGCAGCCGCTCGGCGACCACACACACTCTCTCCGCTCTCACCCAGCGAGGACACAACCTGACACACACACACACACACATACACACACACACACAGGTTAATAACGTGACACTGTGCATTTGAGGTGAAAAATCTCATTGTGATTTTTCTGATAAAAATTGTGATTGCGATTTAAATCTTAACATTTTACATACAAATTCAGATATTCAATTTTATACAAAAATGTAAAAAACAATACTACTATATATGGCTAAATAAATGAATTAATTTTCAAACTTCAAAGCATCAAGCCTTTATTGTGTTTTCTTCACTCACCTCTCAGCGACGGCGTTCTGACAGTAGCAGAGCCAGAGATACTGCGACGCGCCCAGATTCTTCTCCAGCAGGAGGCACTGCAGCGGCCCGTGTGTCCCCGACACCTCCACCTTTGAACTCAGGCGGCTGAAAGCGGTGATCTGCAGACTGGAGCGCAGACACGCGCACAGAACCACACGCGGTGCAAACGGGGAGGCGCGGTACATGAAGTGAACATTGTGAAGCTGAAGACAAACAACAGAGAAACACTCTGATGGTCGGCACCACTGTCTTGTTTAAAGCCTTTAAAACAGTGTCTTATTCACAGAAATAATGAATCTACTACTGAATTTTGTGATGACATCACACTCACCTGAATCTCTGCCCCTGGCCTCAAGCCGCCGCCCCATTTCTGAGCCGGCTGATAGGCCAGACAAAGCCCCACCTGTCCGTCAATCTCATAAAGCCCCGCCTCTGCGTTCAAGATCTTTGTGACTGTGCCCTGTCAATCAGACACACTGTTACTACAGAAACCAGTCACAGCACAGGTCAAAGGTCACACCTGTTTGCTTAAAGGAAATTTTTCCGCGTATATGAATATGAAGCAAGCGTGTCCTGCAATATTTCATTCCACCACAACTATCTTAAGCAGTATTTTCTGTAACGCTTTACAATAAGGTTCATTAGTTGACATGAATAATTCAACTTCAATAATTCAGCATTTACTAATGCAATATTAAAATCACAATTTGTGTTTGTAAACATTAGTTAATGCACTATGAACTAACATGAACAAACAACTGTATTTTTATTAACTAGCATTAACAAAGCTTAATAAATTGTGTAATAAATGAATTGTTCATTGTTTGTTCGTGTTAGTTAAAACATTAACTAATGATAACAAATGACACATTGTAAAGTGTTACCGTAAGAGATAATTTAAGAAAATCACTTTGAAACACACAGGGCATGTATTTATTTGATTAAGTTGCAGCCTTTGCAATTTCATATTTATTTCAATTGACCATCCAGCCTTATTCCATAGTATATTTATGCATTTCTTTTTATATTGTTTTATGTTAACCTAAAAGTTTATCACGTCTATCTATCATATACCAAAGCTTTTAAACACAGAACGCGATGTAAAATTATACAAATGAATTATTTCTAGTTTCAAACTAGTTTCTAGTACCTTAAAGCTGATGAGCGTGGAGCGCTTCATTCTGACTGCATTGGAGCCGGACGCTGTACCTGAGCGCAGGTGTGTGTCAGAGGTGTGTGTGTCGGCGGTGTGTGTGTCGGTGTGTGTGTCTGCAGTGTGTGTGTCTGTGTGTGTGTCAGCGGTGTGTGTGTCTGTGTGT
>NW_015519631.1:1253-2757 GCF_001515645.1 Sinocyclocheilus grahami | reverse complement strand
TTTAACGCTGTGAATATCATCAGTTTATGTTAATGTTTATGTTAAGGACCCATCAGTTTGCATCATCTAGAGTTTCATGACAGACCTTGGCATTGCAATTAGGGTTGCAAAGGGGTGGAAAATGTTCCAAAATCCAGTCAATTTAGAAAATTTTCCAGGATTTTTTGGAATATTCCAGGGATTTTTGGAACCTTTCTGGAAATTTAACAAACATTTTCCACCCCTTTGCAACCCTAATTACAATTGAAAACAGTTTTAATATTTAACACTATTACTGTTTTTACTGTATTTTTGATCAAATTAATTCAACCTTGGTGAGCACAAGATACTTATTTCAAAGAAACCTTACCAACCCCAAACTTGAACAGTATTGAACTCATTTACTCTTTTTACATTTTTTAAAATTGTTCTTGTTAATTACTAAAGGCACCTCACATCCATTTCTCTCCCACCATTTTACCCAGCATGCACCATCACAGTATGAATAAATCATGCTAATTGCCACCTCATTGTTTACTGATATTTGCATTATTTGCACTGATGTTGTGTTTGTTGTTACTTTTCAGTTAAGTGTCAACATGCATTTATAATTAAATGCACTTCTTCCTTTAATGAAAATGTTTATTCATTATTATATGTGTCGCAAGCTGTCATCTTCTTATTCTGAAACAATCCTCATCTAAAAATAGCTTGCGGTAAAATCTCTGATACAAAGCAATGGTAGGAATTTTGATTCTCATACGATGCATTCAGTCTGTTTACTAAAGATATCAATTCACATTTGTTTATTGATTTGTTCTGTGGCTCTTTCTGCAAGTAGCATACTGTATAAACACCAGTTGCTGACTTTTTGTGTCAGTGAGTGCCCTTTTGTGTGCTGAGTGAATCTCAAGTCGTTCACAGGTTTTATTATTCATTATTAAAATGTCACTGTCTACAAATCTGCCAAAATTGCTCAGCATTACTTTTATCAAAGTATAAAAACAAGAATAATAGCCATAACAAATTTCTATACCAGGTTTCAATAAGATTGTTATATCATTTTGCGTACAGCATCAACGAGACTAACATATCGAACGACAGTCGTCAACAGATCATCATTCACAAACGAGATGCCCCAGTTCATTCAGTTTGTTTAAAATCAAGATGTCCCAGTTCATTCAGTTAGTTTACGAATGAAATGCATGGAAGCAAACCAGATCCATTCATTCACTTAAGATTTGTTCAAAAACACTAATATGAACAACAAATTGCTTTATGATACCTACTGCAACAGTAAAATATTCTTAACAGCCGTTTAAATATTTTGCCCTATTTTGCCCATTACAAAGATATACGTAATTGCCTTGCAATTAGACTGTGAACTGATCTGTGAATTATTAAAATAACTACAACAATTTCACAAGTTGTCTGCATTCCAAAGATATTAGACATAAAACAAATATGTCAAATAAGAAACGTATATGAAACAATAACAATATATGTTTGGATGTGCGAACAATTG
>NW_015519631.1:0-462 GCF_001515645.1 Sinocyclocheilus grahami | reverse complement strand
GTACACAATAAGTGCATTGTACCAAATTATTAATTTAAATGTACACAATAGTTAAAGCCACTTAATATAAAGTAAAACATTTCAGTAGATATTGCAATAATATCATTATTGTGAATTAATTTGGCCACAATATTCATGTAGTGAAAATCTGATATTGTGTGACAGCCTAGTACACACATACTTACATATTTAGCATACTGTAGTACAAAGATCTCTAGGTTAAGAGGTTTTGTATGTTGACTATGCATTATTTATATATATTTTTAACTGGTTCATATTGGGAGTGCCTGATTATTAATCATTCGAAACTGAATGAATCATTTTTCCCCCCCAAATGACTGAAGTATTGAAAATAGCCTTCAATATCCTGGCAAAAGCATGAATAATTAATAATTTATACAAATCTATTTGCTTTCTCATGTTTTGAATTTAAACAGGGAGCAGTTTATGTTTTTGTCTTTT
>NW_015519630.1:1962-2758 GCF_001515645.1 Sinocyclocheilus grahami | reverse complement strand
AAAAAATAAAGCCAGTGGCAGACCTTTACACAGAATTGTAAATCATCTCTGTTTAGAGCTGCTTCAGATCCTCTTCCTCTGTAATATTCAGCATTTTCTCATTGTTTATTTCATCAAACAAAAAATAAAAAACAGCTGGCTGCTCCAGAAACATGTTTAACTGAAGTCCACATCATGGACTTATGTCTTTATTGTGATTTATGAACAGAAGCAGATGATATTAAAACATAATTAGCATCATGCGCGCAGACACAGCTGCACCCATTTGTTCCAGTTGAGCTCGTGAGGAAAGACCCGCGCCAGTCTGAGCACGCAGTCCACCGTCGGCTCGTAAAACACCGTCCCAGCATCCCTCAGACTGACCTCCGCCTGACCTTTGACCTGCGGCGCCCTGGGCTTGGAGAAGAGCGACGGTTTGTGCTGCTGGACGGTGTAGCGCTTCCTCACGCAGCCCACATCCACCAGGACCTGACGACACACACACACACACACACTTCTGTGAGAGACACTAGACACAAGGGCTGGGCGATACACCGGTAGAGATTTTACATTATTGTCTCTATCGCAGTTAAACGCTCACGTGACGTTGCTGTTGCTGTGCTGGGCAAACTTATCGTTTGCATGCATTTTTAAGCATTGCGGGTAAAAAACAAGTGATTTTAAGCCGTTGAAGCGCAATCAGCAGTGAAAGAGAACTCATGTTGTACATGCATGCGTTGTCTGAGTGCTGTGAGAAGTATTGAGTGGGGTTATCTTTGCTGCTTTTTAAGCCTTTACGCACTTGTACGTGTCAAAA
>NW_015519630.1:0-425 GCF_001515645.1 Sinocyclocheilus grahami | reverse complement strand
CTCTCTGAACAGCTGAACCCGCGGGGAACGCTCACTCATCACTGGTTTGTCTCTCTCTCACCTGTATGTACTGCAGGAGTGTTCTGCTCCGCCCATCCTCGGGCTGGTCCAGGTGTATGAAGTGCTCGCAGAGGTCCTGTCTGTCAACACCAAACTCCGCCGCCTCCTCCACGGCACGCCTGATCTCCGTCACCGCCTGCACATCCTGCACTCCGTATCCCAGCACGCTCACACAGCGGTCCAGAAACACCTGCACACCGACGGGAGCCGAGCGATACACATGCGTGAAGAACAGTGGGAGAGACGGAGGAGCGGATGGAGACAGAGCTGAGACAGCAGCAGCTGCACGAGACACACAGAGACAAGAATGACAAACACCATGAGTGTGTGTGTGTGAGTGAGTGAGTGAGTGAGAGTGTGTGTGA
>NW_015519629.1:1930-2758 GCF_001515645.1 Sinocyclocheilus grahami | reverse complement strand
ATAATTAGGCAACTAATTACTTTTTAATCTAAATAATTTCATGATTTGCTAATTAATTAATCTAGTTAATTAGTCACAAGTAATTATATAGCAATATCTTTCATGAAAAAAACCCCTAAATGCCTTAAAAAAAACAAAAAAAAAAGTTTTTTTTTTTTCATAGACAGGGGCATTGAAAAGCGACACAGAAAGTTGCCTTTCAAAAAGTAAATGTATGTTTTAATTGTCTTTCCTAATTAATTCAACACATGTCCTTGTTTTCTGTGTGGAATATGTTTCTGGCCTCTGCATCACATCGGACTAAAGGGATAGTTCACCCAAAAATAAAAATTCTTCAATAATTTTCTCATCCTCCATCCTAGATGTATATGACTTTATTTCTTAAGGTAAACACAAAGAAATATTTTTAGTCCATAATAATGCAAGTGTACAGGAGAGCTACAAAAACCACACAAAGTGAACACAATAGTCAAGTTATTATTTAACTTAATAGGACATTGATTAATCCACAGGGATTGTATGGGTTATTGTCATTTTGTGTAGTTTGTGTAGTTTTTGAAGCATCATTTTTGGACTTGAAATATAAGCAGAGAAACTGAAAAAAAAAATTATTGTTATTTTTTTTTCTCTTTTTTTTTTAGTTTGTGTTTATCTGAAGGGTGTGACTGATGGAGTTTCACTTTTAAGTGCTGTTTTGTGTGTGTGTTCCACAGTGATACATTTATTTATTTGTTCGTTTGATTTTTTGCTAGGTTATTTCTACTTGTTTAACCCTTAAGTATATCACGCTGCTGTTGCTACTGTGACGGAGTGAGGAGCGAAGGAGCG
>NW_015519629.1:0-532 GCF_001515645.1 Sinocyclocheilus grahami | reverse complement strand
TGAGAACAGGCAAAACACCCTGACACTGAAGAGGTGCAGCGCGAGCCTAGATACAGAGACTAATGACGAGAGAAGAGAGAACAAATGTGAAGTCGACAAGTGGCGGTGCTTATCGCCGAAGGCAGTCAATTGTGTGCAGCCAAAGAGTGGAGAAATGAAAACAAAAACAAAAGGAGAACAGAGCGAAAAGGACAAATAACAAACCCCAGTCCTGACACCATACTTGCTATGATATTTACTGCATATATCTTTTATTATTTATTTACTTATTTTTATCACCAAAATTGCATCTAGACAGTTAAAATAATATCATCTCTGCTCAACAAGCCGCATGATTTCATGTCCACCACCACCATTAATAATAATAATAATAACAACACTTGGTCAAACTTAATTTTAAGGTCCAATTCTTGCCATTAACAAACCATTAACTAAGACTTTTGCCTCAATAAACTACTAATTTGCTTCTTATGAATATTTAGTAAGTTAGTTGTTAAGTTTAGGTATTGGCTAGGATTAGGGATGTAGAATA
>NW_015519628.1:2042-2758 GCF_001515645.1 Sinocyclocheilus grahami | reverse complement strand
TGTGGACTTGTGTACCAAAACATTGACTGCTGGTCTCAGGCAAACACTGTCCTCCATCTAATTCTGGTTATCTGCTATTGCTTTTGTCTTTTTTTTGTGCTTCATATCCATTTTTGTCAGCGATGTATGTGCACTAAACAAATGAACGGATCAACCAAACGTAGAGAGCGAGCCGAGATGCGAACGAAGCTGCCATATTTTATGCTGCCAGTGTTTGTTATTAATGTCTTTACAAACCAATGTGACTGCTGGGTGTAAAATATATGTATATCAGTGTATATAAGATGTTTTAGAGTTTTAAAACTGGATGATTAAATATTCTGTTAACATTGTAGAGTTTGTATGTAAGGTTGGATAAAAAATATACAATAATTGTTTATAAAGAACAAAAATCATCGAATTTGTGTTTGTCTGGTTTCTGAATTACTTATTAAAGTAAAACAAGGTGTGATATTGTAAAAAGAAAAATCTGAAATAGATTATTTTCCAATATGAAATAGAAAAATAATTTAAATAAACCAATTAAAATTAAAGTAGATATTTTTATTTAGATCGTATAGTGAATATTACCAATACACTACTGTTCAAAGATTTGAGTTTGATTTTAATGTTTCTGAAAGAAGTCTCTTTTGCTCACTAAGGCTGCATTTATTTGATCAAAAATACAATAAAATGTGAAATATTATTACAATTTAAAATAACCATTTTCTATGTGA
>NW_015519628.1:0-385 GCF_001515645.1 Sinocyclocheilus grahami | reverse complement strand
AAAAGTGAAAAGACTGTAGATGTTTGATATTCTGCCATTATAGATCTTTAGAATACATTGCAAAAAAAAAAGTTTTTCGAGATTGTAAATAAAGATTTTTCGGAGTACGTTTTGCAATACTAAAAACTTATTCCATACAATACTATTTCAGTCTTTCTACTTAAAATGTAATTCCCATTTAATTTAATGTGTTCCCTGCTGTTCCTTTTTTCTTTTTTGGTGAAATTCACCAGCAATTCCTGAGTGAAAATTATTTCAAAGTAAATCCTACACATTTTTAAGTGTACTTAAATACTTAATACTTAAATACTTTATACAGTAATTTAATAATACATTATAGGATTAATTCAGGCATTCCTTGAATGAATGCATGAACGAATGAATA
>NW_015519627.1:1935-2758 GCF_001515645.1 Sinocyclocheilus grahami | reverse complement strand
TTTTTTTTTTTTCCCTTCTCTTTTACTTATCCATACACCGCAGCATGCAGAACATTTGAACTGATATTTTTGCCTCATAACCTGCACACATTTGTATGCCATGAGGAAATGAATTGTTTAGGAAGTAGCTTTTCTTTCCCTAATTTAATTGAATTTTACGTTTTGCTTTTAATATGCAGCGTCCACTTTAAGTGTGTTTCTTTTGCAGTGTATTTGAGTTCGTTTTAGGTTTGTTTTGAGGTTTTCATAGTTTCCATGCCAATGAAGAGGTATTTATGGCGAGGGGCACAAACCCTCGCAGCACTTTGTGTGGAGAGGAAGTCGTCAAACTTCTGATTCTCCATTCATATTTAGATTCACAACTTCCGTAAAGTCACTCCAAACCCGACTGGCAAACACTCCTTGAAGCCCAGAGGTTTATGCTTTCTAAAGCTTTTATTTCACAGTTATGGTCAACCAGTGATTTGCTTTGAATTTAAAGGGTACTGAATGGTCTGTCAGTGCAATGCTAACCATTTTAAGAGATTTTGACCTTTTTATGCTTCGTTTTTGTGGAAGATATGGGAGTTTTGTATAGGAAGGCTAAAAAAAAAAGATCTAATCGACACTGGCACTTTACCAAGGAGTTTCTCAAGTGTATTGTTCTTAGGGGTTTGCCTTAATGTAGCAGCAACACTGTGTGTTTGATATGCATTCTTTCTTTGCACAGACTACTATTGAGAGTTGAAGAGGACTATTTTCTTTACTGCTGACGTCTGATATCGAACAGTCACAGCAGGGGATATTTTTTCAATTTGTACAAGTAGGATTTGTTTCTGTTTGT
>NW_015519627.1:0-780 GCF_001515645.1 Sinocyclocheilus grahami | reverse complement strand
TTGTCATTTTTATTTATGAATAATGTACATTACTCAGAATCAAGCTTACCCATTTCAAACTGATATATTATTACTATTGCTATTTTGCCTTAGATGTTTCTTCTGAAATGTCTCATGATAATTAAAAAGCAATTGCTTTTTCATATGGAGCAATGCAATTCATAACTTCAGAAATATTTTAGTATATTATTGCTGGTTTCCTGTTAGACAGCAGGAGGAGCCAATGCTCCAAAATCTTAATCACCTCTATGTTTTGTCTGAATCTTCACTACACCCCCACAAACAAAGCACAGTTTGATTCATCTGTGGTTTCGCAACCACAAAAATATCATAACCACAGTTGTTATTAAATAAATCATTTGTTTGATAGAGAGGTTTGATGACCAACTTGGTTTAATTGCCGGTATTTCTGGCCCAGTCTCTTTTTAAAGAGAACTGGTTAAACTTCTGTTGGTGACCTCCATAGAGCTCTCGCTCTCTCTCTGCTGATGGGTTGACACTAAAATAAACATTTGATTCAATAAAGGGGATCTGCAGAGGCTCCATAAACATAAAATTTGCCTGGTTGGACTTGAATAGCCTCTAACCAGACATTTATGCTGGTCTTATCCGCAGTGTTTACAAGACCAGATCAGCCCAATTACACTCCTGTAGCTGAGCAGATGCTCTCTCGTTTAGCCAAAGTTCATTATTTTTGTTAAAGTGCATTTGCCTTCAGTGTGAGAGCAGAGTTTTCTTTTAGATCAGGGGTGCCCAAACTCGGTCCTGGAGGGCCGGTGT
>NW_015519626.1:1285-2758 GCF_001515645.1 Sinocyclocheilus grahami | reverse complement strand
TTTTTTTTTACAGTGTTGTAAAGTTGTTTAGTTGTTTGGTTGAACTAATATTATTAGTTAGCGTTATTTGGAATAATGCTTATTAGGAACAGTGCCACTGACCTTGATAAGCCCACTTAGCTAAGAACCCATTAAGCCTCATAATAAAAAGCCACTATTATAGACCACTTTTACGGAAAATACTTTTATGGTACTTTTTTGTACTTGATGTAGCATGACCACATTATAATTGCATGGAAAATAGGATCATGAACATCATGGCTAACATTTATTTTGGTGCTACATGAAAGAAAGAAAAATCATACAGATTTGGAACAACATGAGGGCTACATGAGTACATAAACAACATTTTAATTTTAGGGTAATTTATTTTGTTAAAGCACCGAAGATACTTGCACAAATACTTATAACAGGCTCAGTATCTCAAGACTACAATAGCACATACCACAGATTCTGATGTGTTCATGTCATTCTAACGGCTATGAAACTGTGTAAACAAAGTAAGAAGAGGCCAGAGTCTTCAGCCCCTCATTCAGACATACTTCATCCTGAGAGCTTTAATGTTATGTTGATGATTTACAGAAGGAATCTTTCAAAACAGGTGCACAGAGGATCCAAAAAACGCTTAATAGATGGTTTGCTGGGTTTGTTTTTAAGTTTTGGGTGGAAACTTATGTCAAATTCCAATCAAGGTCTGCGATGAAAGGCTTGCAGGTTTACCATTCTTCCTGACATGTAAAGAGCCTAAAATTAGCACAGCTGATGTCCGTGCCAGGATGTGGGTGGCCACAAACAGCTGCTGTCACCACACGAGAGTCAGAGCCATACAAGCTCAATGACAATTTACAGAGACTCTCAAATGTCAAGTGAAATATGTTTGTTGATCATATTTAGCTAGTCAATATGACAGTGGTGATGGACTATATACTGCAGCATTATGTTAACCTTTTTGGTATAAAAAAATGGGGTGGTGCTCAGTTATCCAAGTTGTAAGAAATGTAATATTTGAAGTCACACTAATTTCATTTGGCTTTGAAAAACTTTTATACCATTTAAAATAAAAAGTTTAGATGTCAAAATGCAGTATTTTTACACTTTGAATACACGCGTTTACATATGTTAAATAAAAAAAAATATTCAGGTTTTGTTTTATTTCTTCATTTATTTTTAAACAAATATCAAGAACTAAAAATTCATATACATTTTTGCAGAGGTTGTACCACATGGCATTTTACAACCTTGCCATGTAATGAATGTTATTTTTACCTACTGTATCAAATGATCAAGTTGTTTCCTTTTTTATTTTTCCTGTATATTACTGCACATTAGCTTTAATAATTTTAAAGAGTTTATTTTTATTTTATTTTTTTACTTTTAAACTCTAAACTTTTTTACTTTGTCACCCAAAAATTTTAAATATGTATAAATTGCTTTTTAAATGTATTTTGAACAATTATTGATCTGGACAAAGTT
>NW_015519626.1:0-1164 GCF_001515645.1 Sinocyclocheilus grahami | reverse complement strand
AAAAAAAAAAAAGACGATCACGCACACAGACACACACAATCCAATAGTCTCTTATTTCAAATTGAACTTTTGACTTGTGTTATGTAAGAGTATTTTGTTTCCTAAGTGGGTGAGAGGCAGGATTTCATGCATATGGAGCAATTATTCTCGACGGCCAAACTTTCAAAGAGTGATCCTCACAAAATTAAAATTTGGTCTTGATGCAAAATGGCTTCTTTTTTTTTACCCAAACAACAAAGTAAACATGACGAAAGGTGAATAATAAACAATGACGGGGTCAGGTTTAAGCTAAGCCTCGTTTTTTTGGACACAGAATTCCCTGTGCATTCCGCAGCAAACAATGGCGTACTGTTTTCTCAAGGCGATGTAACAGGAGCGAGCTGTACTCTTCAGATTCAGAGGCCAAAGGAAAACTCACTGAGGGAGCCGTCTCTCTGCTCTTCATGAGGTTTCTTGGAAAAGTTTCCTCAGTGATGAGGATATTACATTATCCCAGCTGAATGTTGTTAAAAACTGGGAAACGTGTCCATTAGGACCTGAAAATGCTATATTAACTGACCTTAGATCAAATAATCACTCTACAAACAGCAAGTACCTTTAGTGATCATACGAAAGAGTCAGGAAAGACCAAGCTGTCCATGTCCTGTTGCTGTTGTTGACTACACTACTATACAGTGGCCTTAAGTAGTATTTCACTTCATGAACAACACAGAAGTAGTTAGCTTTCAATTATAAAATCAGACAACACTATTTCATTGACTTTACAGTCATGAAATAAATGCTAATGTTTTATGCCAGCAGTGTGACTGATAAAGCTCTGGCTTCTAATGATCCATTAATCAGAAATGAGGGGTGCTGCCTTTTCAGGCAGGAAGACTGAGGCTATTAGGACTGTACTCTCTGCTAATGCATCAATAAACCCATTCGTTATTGACAGCTGAACAGCATGACCCCAAACCGCTGTTTAGACAGCACACTACGCTAGCTCTGCCATTCTGTCTCTCCTAAAACGACACTAATGGTTTAGGGTGCTCAACGTTACATCTGACATTATAAATGACAAGCAAGATAGTTACATCAAATTAGATCTGAAGAAAATGTAAATGTTCTTAGTGTTACGACCCCGTCTTTTCCTTCTTTACCTGATGGTGGCAGGATAACATC
>NW_015519625.1:2208-2759 GCF_001515645.1 Sinocyclocheilus grahami | reverse complement strand
GTTTAAACTAGGCGTTTTAGGAGGGCGTGGACCAGTCTTAACTTTAATAAAGATTCTCTCTTTGGGTTTAAAACTTTAGTCGTTGCAACTTTAGGGATCTTATCTATTCACGTACAGCTTGTATGTAACACTCCAAGGAGAAAGGAAAACTTGAAATCGCATCACATAACCCTTTTAAATCACATCAGTTAACACACAGTCTGTGCAAACATAGTCAGAGAATAAAAGAAAACGTTCACTGGAAGTACTTTAATGTTTAAGCAGATGTAAACACACCACTGGCATTCTAAGATTCAGTGGTGTGCTTTGAAAACAGAACCTGCTGCAATTTTGTTCATCTGATAATGGTAATCATGAGAATCTTTTTTGATAGCATATTTGAAATGCTTTGCATGTTTACGTTGTGACTGGTTCACAGGTGAGGTGGCATGTGTTTGCCTCATGAATATTAATCTGATTATTCAATTCAGTTCAATTCAAGTTTATTTGTATAGCGCTTTTTACAGTACAAATCGTTGCAAAGCAACTTTACAGAAAATTAAGTTTCTACA
>NW_015519625.1:0-1720 GCF_001515645.1 Sinocyclocheilus grahami | reverse complement strand
GCTATTGCAACAAGAGAAAGGGCATAAATCACCCCTATGTAAGGATGCATTTCAAGCATGGCATGTGCTTTTAAACATGTTTGTCCATGATTTATGTGAGCGTGAAAGATTGCAAAGCATGAGAACTGTTGACAATTGAGGAAAAAAAAGTTGGAAAAAAATGTAGAAACATTTTTTGAAAAACGATGGTTGCAGGAAATAGGTTCAGAATTTACTGCCAATCATTTCATCAGCTCACATCTAGTTGCTAATCAGGATCTGAGAATGAAACGAGGAAATTCTGCATATTTTCCTTTTTCAAGGGGATTTTTTCAGAATGTCCCTTTATGTTTCTTAACAAAAATAGGTTTGCTGCAACGTATATCAGTTGGAATCTACTCAAAAAAGTATTTATTATTACTTTATTAATAATACTTTATTACTTTATTATTAAGTATTATTAAGTATTTTTTAATTATTTATCTAATTTGACTTTCTTTATTAGCTTCTGAAATAATAATTAAAAATATAGAAAAACAGGAAACTTTTTTGAGGAAAATTGAGGTCATAAAATACAGATGACCTCATTATAAAAACAAAATGGAAATTTTTCATTTATGGGTGATCTACCACTTTAAACCAAAGTCTCCAATGAAAAGTTAGAGATCTCAAAATACATTCATGCATTTCTCTCAAATAAATTCTTCCATCAGTAAATTCTGAGCTATATAATCTTAATCTTAATAATAATGTTTCTGTCACAACCACATGGACTTTGTTTTCCTTTTGCACCGCATCCCTTCGATGAGTTGACTGTGCTAATTATTCTTGTTTGGTCTTGTATTTAAGTTGCTGTGTGTTCAGTTTGAGTTTGTCCGGTTTGCAAAACCCCCCTTTTGGGTCCTTTTTTTGGAACCTCACATACATCCCTGCTGCAAACTATTTCATGCAGTTGTGGGGACAAAATCGTGGTGATTTTAGTGGATATATTTTGCTATTATGCTATTATTGCAGAGTATGACCTTAAATATATGGTTGGATAAGTGTGGACAAGCACAATGAAAAAGGCAGACAACACAAGTAGTCTGTCTTGCTTCCAAAGCCCTGACAAACAAACACGTCTTCACATCTTCACAGTCTGTCAAGCACCACTCCAAATCAATGCTTGTAAACATGATGGATGGACTTATTTTAACACTGAGTTCAGCGTTAAAAATTTGCATTTTGAGAGCTAGTTGACAACTTCTCCTAAAAACGTAAACCACACCATACCACAATAGACAAGACCTTACATAATTTAATTCCAAGTCATCTCTGTTTCTATTTGTATAGTGACATATTTTACGCTCAGGTTACTATTAAGGAGGGAAATGGGAGAACAGGTTCTATTTAAGGTTATTTTTTTTCCTCATTGTTTGCAAATGAGTAAAACAATCCAAAGTGCCAACCAAAGATAAATCTGCATGACTAGACAACAGCCAATGAGTAAGTTTTAATTTACGTCTGCTTTAAATCTCATCTGCCCAACCAAACCATATTGTGTAGCAATAACACTTAATCTAAGAACAACTGTTTTTAATAAAACATTTTACTTCTGTGGAACACACACACACACAAAATGTATATATATCAGTGGTATGCAAAAGCCATGTTTCTGAATGATAGAACCTAATGATGCCATCTAGACAGAGAAGAAAAGTGGTTCAAGAACTGAGCCCTGAGGCACCCCAGTAGTTAGATG
>NW_015519624.1:2305-2759 GCF_001515645.1 Sinocyclocheilus grahami | reverse complement strand
GATTGAAACCAGTTTTATTTGTTATATATTAAATAACTACTGGTATCTTGTGATGGCATGAAGAAGCTGAATTAAATTACAATAGCTTTTAAATCGGTTTTCAAAACTCATAGGACTTCTAAATTGAAGTTGTAGGGAGACAATGTACTTTAGTAACATTGCCACTTATAACATTGTTCACTTTGCCAATTATGAGAGTTTTCAGATCTTTCTGCTCCACCGCACACCTGAACGATTTAGGTGGAAAATTGGTATTAAACAGAATGTCTGAGCGTAAAGGGACCAACAACATGCTGTGATGTTTAAGGCTAAGTAAATCTGATATCTGCTATAGGCCTGAGAACAAAGCAGAACATTCATGCGTGATATTGATGTATTGTGTCTGATGTGCAGTTTCTCAGAGGAATGTGATGAGGTGGGTGAAGCGGTTGGGTCGGATCACAGGAATAACATG
>NW_015519624.1:0-723 GCF_001515645.1 Sinocyclocheilus grahami | reverse complement strand
GAACCGTACCGGAGTTCACTTGAACCGTACCCCAGACCACCCCTTGTAAGCGGACTCAGGCACCCGAGTTTGGAAGACCGCGTTCACATCATCCAAACGTACCAAACTCTGACGTCAGTCGAACCCGGGTACGCACCAAAAGTGCTAGTGTGAAAGCACCCTAAAAGAAAATTTTTATTAAAGCTTGGGCTTAATCTGTTGAAATCTGCCTTCTGTTTATAGAAAAAAGGGGTTGAGGAAACTAGCACCCCAAACTTCTGCTCATATGATGGGGGGTCATCTAAGGCCAAATGCTCACCAGTTATGGAGCGTGGCAGTCTGGAACAGTGCGGGCGAGGGACCACCCTAACAAGGACACACACACCCACCTCCCCTAATTCTGAACACAGAGCCTCTATCAGACAGAGCTGCCCACCTTCACAAGAGGTGCGACGTCAGCCGCAGCTTAAAATCAACTACAACCAGCACATCAGGTAATCACCCACAACAGCCAATCCTGAAATCTCCTGGAAACTTTTTTTTCGTTTTGAGGTAGATAAATACAAATCTCAATGTATGGTATATGTTCATGTGGAGAATTAATAATACATAATTACATATTTTTCATTGATTAGATGCTTTTATCCAAAGCAACTTAACAATTCTTTGTATATGGTGCCTTTTCTGTTCTGAGATAAATCATCTCATATTGTAAAACATGGTCTGAAATTGCTTTTTTTTTTT
>NW_015519623.1:1998-2759 GCF_001515645.1 Sinocyclocheilus grahami | reverse complement strand
TAAATTACACAATCTCTTTAGCTTAAGCGGCAGGGCCAAAAATCTGAATAGCTATATTGTGCTGCATTATATCATGTTCTTACATGCTAAATAGAAAACATTAGCATTTTTATCTTTACTAGTGATTTAGCAGTGCTACATGGGTGAAAGCACACTGGTTATGCATTCATGTGCTGTTGCTAGTTGTTTAATTATTTTTTTTTCCACAAAACTATTCTGAAATGCTGACTAAAATAGGAGATCTTTATTTAAAAAACCAAAAACAAAAGTGAAGCAGTTGTTCGCTGACATGAGGTCACACGTTCTGCATGTTTCCAGACTAGCTGTTGGCTTTGTTTGATCTGTTTTACTGATGTAACCTGCTTGAGTTACTAGCCACACAGCTCAATATGTCTGATGAGCAGACTGTAAATGCATCTCTTCTGATTTTGTCACAAATAGTGAGAATGTTGGCAAGTAAGGTCATTCCGACAACAACTTCAAATCAAAGCGCCTGAAGTTCTTTCGATCTTGTCACAAACAGCTGGATCAATTTCCAACTTCTGAGAACTTCAAGAGCATATGCGAGTGTTTGATAGTTGACCTTGATTAAAGTATGTAATTTTCACTCATCATATTTCAGTTCCGTTTCAATTCAGTTCAGTTTCAGTTCAGTTCAGTTCGGAATTCCTGGAAGCTATGCGTACTTGACATTTGTACTTGTACAAAGAAGAGCACTTCCTACACATTCGAAACACAATGTGTATACAATATTTTGAGGG
>NW_015519623.1:0-486 GCF_001515645.1 Sinocyclocheilus grahami | reverse complement strand
AAAAAATTTGACAGTATTCCCAGTTAAAGAAATATATATGTATATATATTAAGACATAAATGTATTAAATATATATAGTTGCTTAGTATCAATAAATAGTCTGATGTACTGGGGACAGCCTTTGAGTGACCCACCGTAGAGCATTTCTATTGAACTTTATAAGGTAGAAAAATATGACTAATAGCTGCTTTATCATAAGAGTAGAAAAGCCTCTTAAGTCAAGAGAGCACTCGGGCATCACCACTTAATATAGACACACTACTCTTTAGATTTTGAGCAATGATATATATAATGTATGTATACAGTAGATGGCATCAACATTTGATAATGCTCTCTGGGAATACACTAGTAAAAACTTGTGAAGGTCGTGTGCAGTATCAGTAGTGTTAGATTGGGCACATAAATTAATAGTGCCCAATCAAGGTGGCGTCTTTGAATACATTCAACCCTGTAAGTATGCGAAGGATCTGCAATAAAATCGGAAAT
>NW_015519622.1:1521-2759 GCF_001515645.1 Sinocyclocheilus grahami | reverse complement strand
AGTCTTATGCACACCCCTTCAAGTAAAGTGTAACCGATTATTTTTGACCAAGGCCATTTATTGTGTATATTGAAAGTAACAAAGTAAAACAAACATACTGAAGGGCCATTTATTGGACACATAAGATGATCGCAGTCTATTCCTAAGATTCTCATGTGACTGGAGCAGTTTTACAAAATGCTGTTCTAGGATTATCCCAGCTTTTCCTGACAGTGAGAGACATAATCCAGCTATGTTGTTTATAATCGTGGGAGGAAGAGGTTGTTGACTGGTGGTTCCCATGACCTTTGACCTACTTACACTGTGTCAAGGATTTGAGTGTACTATGGAGGTTCGTAGACGGTCTCCTTCGCTTTTTCTTTCAGATGTCCCACTCGCCCACTCAAAAGGACATTTGTTTCTCTTGCAGCACAGATGAAGTAGCATTCCTCTGAAGCAGGTCTGGAGATTCCTGGACTAAACTACTGGTCATGCACCCAGTTAGCCATTGACCTCTAACCTTTCACCTCTGATATAGCCTACCATTTTCCTCTCTTCACTCAATGTCCTAAATGAAAAGCAGATTCAGTAAGTGACTAGCCTTGAATTCTCTGCTCTCGGGAAAGTGAGAGCATGTCCATTTCCTTACTTTGACCAAGTAAAAGACTGGTAAAATATACAATATATGCTATGGTGATTTGATTTCTTTCTCAACAAGCCTTTGCCTTCTCTCTTTATCTCTATCTTTTACATAAACCCCCAATATTTTCAAAGACTTTCTTGTGTCAACATCTCAGTTTGATTTCAACTGAATTTTTCTCAAATTCTCAAATCGTTGCAAACTAGAGAACTCTCAGTACTTGCTGGTTGATTGGCAGTGTTACAAGTCCACGAAACTATTACCATTTTTAATCTGTTGTTAAACATTAGGTTTTTTTTGGCACTTCTTTGTCATTTTAAATGTGCAAATCTAATTCAGCTGTGGGTATCTAAATATTCCACAGTAATAGTAGTTTCACGAGTATTTCTGATCAAGAAAGGCTTTAAAAGAACTTAAATATCTATACACATTTGCACCTAAAATGGAACTAGATTACTTGATAAAGTAACACAAACAGTTAAATAATTATACTGACATACACTGTCACTTCAGACAGAAAATATCCACATAAACATACCAGATGTAGATAGTTTCCTGTATAAAAATTTCCTCATCAAGCATAAGACAATGTTGTGTACACAATTATTACGCAGCTCTA
>NW_015519622.1:0-1333 GCF_001515645.1 Sinocyclocheilus grahami | reverse complement strand
TACTTAGAAAATAACGTACATTTGAATAAGTGTTTGCCACACCATTTTAAGACAGTTAAGGTATGTTACCTGGCCTGACCTTAACATTTAAGTAGGCCTACAATTACAAAAATCAGAGGGATCTGGTGCTGGATTAGACCACAAGCCTGAATCAGTGGCGCCTCTCCTTTAGTTTGCATGAGACAGATTTAATAAACCATCTCCCTGATATTACAGTTATGAATGGCTTCCTGTTGCTACTATGGCCTGCAAAAACTGAGAAAGATGGGACTTATATTGTCCTCTGACTCATGAGGAGTATGAGCTGGTGTTTGTCCTAATTATGGTTCTTTTGGGAAAGCTGGTCAAGGAAGTTTGAATTCTCAGCAGAGTGTTATTAGAGGAGAAACAGCTGTGACATGAAGTGGTTAGAGACACTTTTTTCCTCATCTGAGCTCATTACGTTATCACAGCCAGAGGAAGCATGACCAAGGCCATTCCCAAAGGAGGACTGGGGATGGAAAGAGGGAGAAAAACAGAAAGAGAAAGGAAAAAAGGCAGTGAGGTAGAAAGCCAGAGGGAGAGAAAGAAAGAGAGCTATTAATAAAAATAGAAAAAGACAGAGAGAAATCTTCCGACAATCTTCCAACCGAGCCCTTTCAGAGTGACAAACGTCAATGAGGTTTGAGACCTGCTAGTTTCTGTCAGGAGAACCTCTGTCAAGACTGACTGCGGTATTAACACGTCAAATCACATCTATCGTTTAATTGCAGTTTGAATACAGGGATGTACGTTCACATCTGTTTTCATATTTGTTCAGTTTTGGAAAGAACACCAAGGGAGTGATTCACGTGCAGCTGAACTCTTCAAGATTCACCCTAATAATGTTTGGTTTAGTCAATGAAAATTCTCTCTAAACATTGTAACTGCTTCCGTCCTTTTACATTTGAGGTCTGGCATTTTCTTGCTGTTCCAGCTCTTTCAAGGATAAAAGAGGTGAAAATCTCTTTCAGATTTTGCGCTGTACTCTGAAGATTCACTAAAAGTTCAAAAAATGTGGAGAAATTACCATTCTAAGAAACATAATATTCTGAGAGAGAAGTGAAGCACAGGATGCACCTGGTCAAATAATATGGCTGTATCTATATACTGTACCATCATACAGAGCGGTCATCAGACCTAATGGCTCCCACGAGATGGCTGTCCATACCATTACAGATCACCCACCATGTTTAACGGCTGTCTTTGCCCAAACTTGAACCATCTGGATGCAGACCAGTACTTGGTAGGTTACCGCATGTTGGCTTTGAATATGATAATACACTCTAAAAAATGCTGGGTTGTTTCAACCCAA
>NW_015519621.1:0-717 GCF_001515645.1 Sinocyclocheilus grahami | reverse complement strand
TGAACATCCACACTGGAGAGAAACTGTTCACTTGTGATCAGTGCGAGAAGAGTTTCACACAATCAGCACATCTTAAGCGTCACATGAACATCCACACCGGAGAGAAACCGTTTACTTGTGATCAGTGCGGGAAGAGTTTCTTACACTCATCATACCTTAAGGTACACATGAACATCCACACTGGAGAGAAACCGTTCACTTGTGGTCAGTGCGGGAAGAGTTTCTCACAATCATCATACCTTAAGCATCACATGGACATCCACACTGGAGAAAAACTGTACACATGTGATCAATGCGGCAAAACATTTTTGAGATCTAAATACCTGAAGAATCACCTGAGAGTTCATACAAAGGAGAAACCACATTCATGTTATTTGTGTGGAAAGAGTTTTTCACATCTACAAAATTTAAAAGAACATCAGAAAATACACACTGGTGTGAGAGAGTACATGTGCTTTGAGTGTGAGAAGACTTTTACTTCAGCGAGCAGTTTAAAACGACATGAGAGGATTCACACTGGAGAGAAACCTTACAAGTGTTCACACTGTGACAAGAGATTCAGTCATTCAGCAACTCTGAAAACACATGAGAGGATCCACACTGGAGAGAAACCGTATCACTGCACTGCATGTGGGAAGTGTTTTAATCAATCTTCTAATCTACACAGTCATGCAAAAAACTATCACAGTAAGTAGATCATCTTCAGATCCAGCACTT
>NW_015519620.1:1760-2759 GCF_001515645.1 Sinocyclocheilus grahami | reverse complement strand
AAAACAGTTGTGCTGGTTACTATTTTTGTGGAAACTATGAATAATCATTTTTTATCAATAGAAAGTTTAAAAGAACAACATTTATTTGAAATAGAAATTATAGACATTATCAAACATTGTTTTTCTGTCACTTTTAATCAATTTAATGTGTCCTTGCTGGGAAGAAAAAAAAATATATTAAAAAAATATCTTACTGCCCCCAAACATAGGCACACACTTATGTATTTACTTATGTGCTTTTTTTCACTAATATTTTTTAATCATCGTTTAGACAGCTCACTGACAAATTAATTTTAAAAGTATAAATATTCTGTATAGTGTTTCAATATGTGGGCATAACTAAATAAGGGCTCTATCATTGATTTTATTTTTATTTTATTTTCTTTCAGTGTAGAGTGAAATGTCATTCCCACTGCCATTTAAATAACAAACACTTTAATGTTGAAGTGGCATCAAAGATGGAATCTGTTCCCAAGAGAGATGGCTAATGTTTGATATTAAATACAAAAGTGAACTCTCGTGTCTCAGCCTAGACCTGTAATTTCTCCTCTGTCATGGTCTGTATGTGTTCTGTGCCTTCTTAAAGGACAGCAAGAAAAGTCATGGAAACGTAGCGCAAGTAATGGCTGGAATGGGTTTTGTCAGCTTGAGAGGCCCGACAGTGTCACGCTAGCCAGAGAAACAATGCCTGTCTTCCTGCCATTGCACGACCAGAGGATATCACAAGCTATGGCTAGCTTGAAATTAACTGCACATGGTGCCTCATATTAAGATGTACCTCAATGATCAAGGCTGTAAACATTCAGGATAAACGATGGCTCTTTTCTTATTCATACAGCACATAATAAGTGTTAAAGATTAGCATTCGCTGTCCAGTGCACATCAGTGAATAACACTCGAGCAGTTATTCAGATCCCAACAGCTATTCTAAACTAATTATTGTTCTTGGTAATAATAATAACGTTGCTCTGAATAATGATAATTCTTCATCACTGCATT
>NW_015519620.1:0-229 GCF_001515645.1 Sinocyclocheilus grahami | reverse complement strand
GATGCTTGACACTGCACGCTAAAATAAATTATTTCACAGAAAATCTGATTTTGTGTGTGTTTCCTTTCTTGCAGTAGAAGAATCAGACATTATCGACTTGGAAAAACGCTACTGGCTGCTGAAAGCCCAGTCAAGGACAGGCCGCTTTGATTTGGAAACCTTTGTCCCTCTGGTCTCGCCCCCTATTCACGCATCGCTTAGTGAAGGTAAGGCATAATTCATTACAGCA
>NW_015519619.1:2462-2759 GCF_001515645.1 Sinocyclocheilus grahami | reverse complement strand
CAGTCGTCCCCAGAGACCTCAGACCGCCACATCCACTTCCTGTTTACACACTTTGCTGTGGCCTGAAAGCTTCAGACTGCTGGAGGTACAAAACTAGAGCTCTTAAGAAAAAGTGGAAGTATCACAGATCGTTATAGAGTTGCTGAAAGCTTGTACAGCTTGTAAGGAGAAATGTTGCAAGCCATGCACGTGTTGGTGCAATTTTAAGGTGTTAAGGTTTCCTGTGATACTTCTACAGAGAAGTGAAAAACGTATAATGTGTCAACGATGATTGGCTTTTGGATATGGCTTTTGCTT
>NW_015519619.1:0-650 GCF_001515645.1 Sinocyclocheilus grahami | reverse complement strand
TCAGCTCCTCCTCCCTTTGTGTCTTCCTCCATGCCTTATTCCCTAACTCTCATCTTTGCTATAAATCAGAACATTCTGGGACTTTCATAGCATGATGACAGTCCCAGAATGCGTGGATGCTAATGAGACCGACTCATCTCTTTCCCTCTGTTCTCTGTTAGAGAGCAAGAAACAAAGCTGGAGAAACCGACCCCAGCTGTTCTCCCTGTCCCGAAACGTTTTTCCTTGAAATCAGCGCCCACAGCTGAAAGCCTCAGCTCTATTTTTAGCCTGTGTTCTCTTGTTTATCGAATGCATGTTTTGGTTTAGCACGTTTGCGTTGAGGGAGTGCAGGGGAAGTGCATGGGCGCTGTTGCTGCATCCTATTTCAAGCAATTTGCAGTAGGCTAAAACTGTTAGACGGCCTTTTTTTAAAATGAATGGACAGTCTTTGTAATGGATCTTTCCATGCTGACAGTCCAATACTTTCCCTGCTTTCAGAGCTTCCCAGGAGGCTGCACACTGTGTCCCCATTAGACTAGGGACAGACTGTGGCTAATTGTTTTTGTTTTCTTTTTTTTTTTTACTTTTATAAGCGTAACACAAATGGCGAACCTCTTTTAGTAAATCGGGCTGTCCAGCTGTGCCGTCACTGGGACTGCAAAAAAAAT
>NW_015519618.1:2105-2760 GCF_001515645.1 Sinocyclocheilus grahami | reverse complement strand
GCTAAGAAAATATGCTATTTACACTTAGTGCAAATAGCCGCTGCCATAAAAATATGGTTCTGACTGTAAAATTTGATTGGATAAGCCAATTTTTAAGTGATATACACACAATTAAACAAGATATTAATGCAGCAGTATTCAGGTTGCAACGTTTCTTGACAACTGCAAAGTTTTTCACCATTATTTGGGACAAGTCACATTACTCAATGTTTTTGTCATTATCATGTGTAAATAATGAAGAGCACCCTGACCTCTCATGCACAGATATAAATCTACACATTTCTGCCATTGAATGGTATATGAGTCTATTCTGTCCAACGTGCAGCTCCATATCGGCAGCAACAAAAAAAATTTTGTATTGTTGATCCATTTGCGGGGACTGTGGATATCGGTGGATATTTAACATGCATTGGTCTGAGTGGACCGGGAAAAGGAAAATCATGCTCACTGAAGCTTGAATGAGACGGGCCGCTGCTCTCGGCGAACGCCTTATCGAGCCAGCACCAGGCTATTGTGCCAGGCCGGGATGTTTCTGTTTACTCATCCGTTTGTTTGTTTGTTTCCAGGTGCTCCAGAAAGGAAGCCTGCGAGAAGTGGGCCGAGCCGCTTTACTTCAGTACGGAGCTGAAACAGTGTGTCGACATCACTGTCACTC
>NW_015519618.1:0-1025 GCF_001515645.1 Sinocyclocheilus grahami | reverse complement strand
AAATTTTTAGGTGATTTTTTTAATATATTTTTTTTCCATTAATGCTTACAGAACTGTGCTAAAATGCTGTTTTCACACATTTTAATCAGGCGGCTCACGTGATGATCTAGCATGTCTGACAGGAGAACGTGTGTGTTTGTGTTTGTGCTCCAGCTGAGTGTGAAGGTAGCTAACGTCCCGAACCTCTCCGCTGGGGTGACGTGTGTGTTTGAGGAGCTAACGGAGAGTCCAGGAGAAGTGCTGGCCAACGGACAAATCCTCTGCATGTCCCCATCCCTGCGGGACGTCCCATCTGTCACCCAGGGATACGGTAAGAAACATGAAATGCCATTTAAAATGCTTGACATCAGCAGTGTGATGCGTTTTGAAATTGGAAATAATATAGGAGGAGACTTGATTTTTTTTCTATTTGGATATGATTGGATTGTAAAAAGCTGTGATACTATGAATTAATAAAACATTTTCTGCCCATGTTGTGTTATATATTTCAGCTAAATTAAACCCTTCTTCCACCATTCCATGGTTGAGCCATCGTCTATATACTAAGACTCTTAATAAGGGTAAACACAACGTTTAATTTGACAACGAGGCTGAGGGACAGATGTGTAATTTATTCAATAGGTTGTTATAATGTCCTTGGCCATGTCTAATTTACACAACCCATGTTGTGTAGTCCACTAAAAAAATGCATTTTCAATGCAACCTCAAGTTCAACCCATTTTCATTCACGTTATATTGAATATGGCATCTACCCTGACAAGGTCTGAACAGCAAAGGATCTCAGACGGGACTAACTGACAGCACTAATGGCTTCTTTAATCATCATAATATCATATGTCTAATATTGTAAATTATTTAGCATGGGCTCCTCCTGCTGAGTCTTGGTTCCTCCCAATGTTTCATTCTCATTCCATCATGGGGGATTTCCTTTCCAACATCACCAGTTTAGAATAAAATGGAATCTGAAAAGCAGCACAACTGTTTTCAATATTGATAATAATTAGAAATGTTTCTTGAGCAGCAAA
>NW_015519617.1:2033-2760 GCF_001515645.1 Sinocyclocheilus grahami | reverse complement strand
TATATATATATATATATATATATATATATATATATACACTATACTCTACGTTCATATATATTCATATTTATGCTTATTAGATGGCCTGCTGTAGAAAATACAAATACACACTGTGGCACAAAAGTGAAATTGTGGCACAAAATTATAATTCAATCTGTACAGCCCTGGAGTGGGTGGATGTGTGCTTTTGAAATGCCTCTGTGCTGCTGCGTGACAATTTTTCATCTCATTCTGTCTTTTTTTTTCTATAGCCAGACTGCCTTTTGTGATTTTACAAATGACAATTATCAAGAAAAACACTATTCATAACTGAGATAGGAGGTGCACTCGCAGTGCGTTCTTCAAATCGTTTCAAATAGTCTTTACAATTGAAAGATCTTGATGGGTACAGTTTATTTCTGAGAGCTGTTTTTCTTTTAATTATCATTTGAAGATTGTTTTTCACCTTTTTTTTTTGCTTAGCCCTATGATTTTCATAATGTGGAAAACTAAAGACCGAATCCTGACATCCAGTCTTTAACAATTTACTGTAAAGCAGAATGAAAATCAAGGAGTAGAGCTGTACAGTTAATCAAATTGACATCTGATATTTTGTTTTATGAGGACTTCACGTGAACATCTCCAGAGCCACTCTGAGAAATACCTTCATTAGCCTTTCATAATTTCATTTAAATAAAAATGTTGTCAAATATACACAGACACTCAAAGGCCCTCACTTCAAACTGCC
>NW_015519617.1:0-689 GCF_001515645.1 Sinocyclocheilus grahami | reverse complement strand
GCGAACTGGGCTAGGTTTCAAGGCCAACAAGTTTTCAAATGTGTTCAGAATAGAAGGCATTCATGCCACTCATTCAATTTATGTATTCTGCAGAAAGTGTTATGCTACTATTCCAGTCTTTTTTTCAGTTTGATTTCTTCTGCATTCAATTTTGATGGTTGAATGATTTTAGTAATTTGGATTTAATCATTAAAAAGTTGCTTAAAATCTGTGACTTTTTTTTATTTATTTAATTATATATTTTTTTCGCAATTGACCCTGTGATCCAAACATAGCATTTAGGACTGCTATCTCTGACCTCTGTTGTTGTTGTTCAGGTGTGATCTACCTGAAGAACATGGTGACACAGCACTGGAGTGAAGGAGATAATGCAAACACTGAAGGGTCTACCAGTAACATCCCAGAAGAGGACAGGCAGTTCATTCGAGACCACATAGTGGAGGCCATCATCCAATCCCCAGAGCGCCTCAGGTAACACGGCGGTAAATGTACACACGGTGGTGTGAGGTGGGGGGAGAAGGATCACTTTCTCTTATAAACTTTTATTTTCTTCTCATTTTCATAGAGTGCAACTCACAACTTGCATTCACCACATGATCAAGCATGACTACCCCGCTAGATGGACAGCTGTTGTGGACAAGATCGGCTTTTACCTGCAGTCTGATAACAGTGGCTGCTGGCTGGGCATC
>NW_015519616.1:607-2760 GCF_001515645.1 Sinocyclocheilus grahami | reverse complement strand
GTGGTTTTGGGCATATCTTGCTTCGACGTCCCGTCCTTGGAGCGTTATTAGCCAAGTAGCAATGTGTGCGTTGGTTACCATGCCATCCCTGATTCGTCGGCTGTTGAGGAAGGTTACTGGCTGGTGACAGGTTTCAACATTCTGGGGGAAGCAGTGTTTTGCTGGCATAAGCGACCACTCGCTTGTCTTTGTCATGGAGCTGGTACAGGCCTGCACTGAGACAGTGATTGGAGAATCCATTGTCCAGATAGAACTCTTTTCCTGGGTCTGGGTAGGCCAGGCATTGTGCAGCGCACAGACGTTGCTTGAGCTCGCTCATAGCCGTGTCCTGGGTTTCAGACCAGATGAAGGGTTCGTCCTTTCTCAGGAGGGAGGTTAGTGGTCGTGCGATGTCAGCGTAGTTCTCAATGAACTGTCGTGAGTAATTGCACACTCCCAGAAAGCTTCGTAGCTCAGAAATGTTAGTGGGTGTCTTTATGTTTTGGATTGCTTGGGTGCGACTGGTGTGGTTCAATACCGTCCCGTCCAATTAGCAGACCGATGTATTTAACTTTGGCTTTGCACCATTGTCCTTTGTGGAGGGCGATCTTTGCTCCAGCCTCCTCTGTAACACACACACACACGCAGGAATCACGGCAACCGTATTCCTCTCTGAGAGGCAAGACGCAAGAGAGCACGACCCCACCACTTTTTGCAACATCCCGCGGCATGCACAGATGTACCTAAAAGAAAGAAACATCTCCATTCAACCTTTTCCAGGAGCTGTTCGGCATATTGCAGCTTGCTGGAGAGATCAGCGTGGTCAGCCTTGCCTCGTTCCATTTCTTGGATAGCGGCTGCTAGGGTTTCTTTTAGCCTAGTGATCTCCTCCTCGGAACCTTGTTCCACTTCATCATGCCCTTCCTGTCGTTCCTGAGCCTCCAGTTCTAGCTGCTCGACGCGTCGTTGTGCACGTGTTAGCTCCTGCTAGAGATGGGCGTCGTGTCTGTCGCTCAGCTTGAGGCTGGCGATGAGTGTGGGGCTTAAGGAGCCGGTGATCTTTGCTAATTCTTTGTGACTGTAGCTCTGACTTGGGTCTTGTTTCATGAGGTTTGCTATGTTGTCATCCAGCTGGTCTTGTGTCTGATGCCTCAGTGTTTCGGCAGCCTTAGGTAGGAGGCTGTCTGTTGCAACACTTAGCCAGGTTTCGAAGTCTTCCCAGTGGCCAACAGGGTCTGTTGTGCGAGACCTGTTTTGGCGTGGTGAGGGAGATCTTAGAACCTAGACTGACACAGACCTTGAAGAAGAGGAAACAAACAAAACAAAACAAACAAGACAAAACAGAGGTATAAGTGTGCAATGTCACTTGTTGTTTGACAGTGAGTGTGTAAGGGACAGGTGAGTGTAGTTCTCGGTTACTGTGATTCTCTGGTGGGCGTGCTCCTAATTTGTAGTCTGTGCGGGGAAAATTAGTAAGCACACAGGTAGCACAGCTAGAGAATGGAGGGATGAAAGGAAAAGAAAAGAACAAAACTGAGCAGTGGACAGGATAGTAATTGGCTGCTTCCAATTTTCCTGTAAGGGAAAAGTTTTTTTTTCTTCTTGAAAAGAAAGAAAGTTAATGGTAAGATGAGAGGGAAAGATAAAACAACAAAATACCCTTTTCTGGTAGCAGAATGAGGATAATTGAATTTTCTTCTCTTTTTTTCTTTTGTTTAAGTTTGATTTAGAAGGATGCTTCTAAACCGACGTTTGGGAAAGGGGATTTCTTACTACCACAAACCACAGGACTGTGATTGTTATTAAAATTCCTCTGTGTGAAGGAAAAACAATAAAAATGACAGTATTGGGTTTTTAGTTTCTGGATGCTTGTTCAAAATTTGGCGGGTGCCTGTCAGTCTTCTTAGCTAGGTAGGGTCTCTTAAGCAAGTGAAAGGTAAATGGAAGACAATTTTGAAACGGCGTTCTCAAGTTTCACAAAATACCTGTTCAATTTCACAAAATTCTCTGCTCTGTGATTTCCATAGGCAACCTCCCAGCAAGCAACCGCAGTCGTCAACTCAAAAGGAAACGGCTGAGAGAGAGAAGCAGAAGGGAGAGAAAAGTTTCGCTCTCCCAATGTTTTAAAGGAATTAACTGAAAGGGAGAGGGAAAGAAGGCCCATTTGCTAATTA
>NW_015519616.1:0-491 GCF_001515645.1 Sinocyclocheilus grahami | reverse complement strand
CGGCTGTCCTTGATTCAATGCTCTGAATAGCTTCAGGCTGATAGCAGAGTTCTCCGCCCACAGGGTTAATGTTGCGTCGGGCACTGATGTGTCATGGACATTTATGGCAGTCATGATTCGAAGGAGGCCTGAGTCTGAGTCAGGCGCCTGCAATGAGCAGAGGAAAGGGTCCAGGTTCTTGCTGCTTGGAGTTGAGCTTGGCCCTGGCCCTGGCTTTGACATTGCATCATCAGTCAGTGAGTTGGTGGCGGTGTCTGTGGTTTGACACTGCGACTCGTTGGAGACTACTGACTGGAAGGGTAGAGGCTCACAGACTTGCGTCCATATCTTTAGTTGCTTGAAGTCAATTAAGGGTTCAAAGCGTTAAACAGGTCTTTTCCAATGAGGAGTGGATACGTGTTGAGTGGTGAGACATATACTGGGTGAACAAGGTCCATGGGTCCCATAGTTAGGTGAATTGGGGCCATGTGTTTTAGTTGTAGGCCCATGTG
>NW_015519615.1:0-2760 GCF_001515645.1 Sinocyclocheilus grahami | reverse complement strand
TAAAATAGTTACTTGTTTTACATCAGTAATATTGACAGCTGTAATCATGTATAACATATTTTAATATCATTTGCAGAAAGAAGCTGAGATTATAGGTCAATTCACACTGAACCAAAAGACGGCAACAGAAATGTTTGTTGGTTATGCCTGATCAGTGTGTTACCGCTGTCTGCATCTGTTGGAGTTGGTCTTGTTTTTTCCAACTGAACATGCAGAATAAAATGTGTGTCGGGTCGTGGAATATCTGAGGAGTGAGGTACTGTAATCAGGTGATTGTCCACATTGGTCAGCGTGTATCATTGCAGTGTGAACTGGCCTGTATAATAATGATACTTTTGATTTCCTGAACCCTTGAATGCATAAATGGGGTCATAAAACATCAGAAAAAATAAGTACTCAACACACTCCACAGCTCACATGATAATGCTAAATTGGCGGCGGATGTAGTACATTCAGATTGCATTCATACTAATCACATTCATGTTTGATGATATTTCTCCCATACTGTACACATGTATACTTTTTTAAGTATGTACAAGCTATTCAGACAGTATGTGATTTCAGATGCAGTAGATGAGTAGAGAAAGGCCACAGCAAAGGACAGCTGACGGCCCAAACAAAGGAAGAGGTTTAAACTCTGCCCAACAGATATGCTTAGAAAGCTACAAATCTGATGTGAAATGTTGTCTCTGCCTTAAAAGAACATTTTCACATGGTCTGTGAGAAATGTGGAGAGTGAAGGCTCAGTCGAGAACATACTTTAGATCTAAATTAGTTTGGAGTTTGTTTAGGAAAAGTCTTCTTTTTACATGCATATATAAAAGTGGACAAATAAAGATGTTTGATATATTAAAACATTTGTACCATCAATTGTTTTAGATATTTCAATAAGTCACCTATTTTTCTTTTTCATTCATTCCATTTTGACCCCTTTATGCATCTGTGCTGTTTTTTTGGTTCGTGCATTCTAAGGTTAACATGATGTTGTGTTCCTCAGTGTTTTTTGGGACACTTTTGATGCTGTTGAGTTTGAGTCCACAGCACGGACATCTGAAGAACTTCGTGTACTGCTGCGTAACCTGGAAAGGAATGAGACGAGAGGAGCTGAGTGACTTAATGAGATCAAATTAACCTCTGAAACTCATGAACAAGAATGGAGTTTATTTATAATAAATGTTTAAATAATGTATAATGTTTAGAGACTAGAGTTGAATTTCTGAAGTAAATATTGAAGCTTTACTGTCTCTGGACAGTATTTTTTTTTAAATAAATGGGCCTAAATGTTTGTTGGAGTTTGAAAGGAGTAATGCTGTGCAGACAGACAGCAGATCAAAGGCATTCTGTGTTTGTTTAAATTAGAATTTTTGACAGTCGGAGTTTGAATAATTTTGGTTCCTTTGAACATTCCGTCACAGGAAGGAAATGGAACAGTAACAGATTAAACACACTGACATTCTTTTCTAAAAGTCACAGATTACCACAACAGAAACAGGACCTCAGTGAAAACAACTGTAAAAGTGTTTCATGTCCGGATTTCTTATGGAATATGATGGTAAAATGAGTAAAGGTCTGACCTCACTATTGAGGACACAATACATCAGGAAAGATGAAGATTCAAGATCAGGAAGAGGATCTCCAGCTCCTTACTGACATTAGTGAAGAAACCCAGAACCCAGGAGCAACCAAGAACCACAAACTGAGCCAGTGTTGAAAGACTATTTCATGTTAACTTTTTAATTTTGTATGCAACGTTGGATTTTTATCAGATTTTTATCAGATAGCAGAAAGGTTACATAAGCCCTGAGCAGTTTTATTTCCTTCTTAAAAAATAAAATAAAATAAACTCACTCTTCCCTGTTGTAGCCTTCAGGTCCCAGCACAACGCAACCTCGCATCCAATCACGCAGAGGACTCCACTTATAAAGGGCAAAGGTCAACAGAGCCAAACTGATGAACACCAGTCCCACGATCACACACACCACAATCGCCAGATGTGAGTCGCTCTGAGAAAACATGTGAGAGAACATGAGTGCCAGATCTGTGCTGTTCTCAGTGTTCACTAGAAATGTTGATCATCTACTGTAGATTGAATTTGAATTATGCTAGTGCGTTCAATGCTTCAATATTTTGAGAAGGTTTGACTTGTTCTCTTTCGCACCTCTGACTGATGGCTGGTTTGCACAAGAGCGAATGTCGACAGATGATCACAGGAACACACAGTGTAGCTGCTGTTGGTCTTTAAAACAGAACAACCATCTACAATCCACTCGCTGATATTCCAGTACACACAGGACAGAGAACCACTGGGATCAAACTCCTGAAAAAGATGAAGAAAATATCAGAACACTGAATATTAGATGTTTCCAGATGTTCATCAGTTCTCAGGTTGGAAAAACACATTTCAGTTTCTCACTCTGATGTGTTTTAGGGTGAAGTTGACTGGTTTAGTGAGTTTAGTGTTGGTGGTTTTGGGAAGAGTAGCTGAGATCACAGTGGACATCATGGTTTTAATCGTGTTGTTTGATGTGTTGAAGAAGTCTGGCTTCAGTAGATTCTCCATCGTGTTGTAGCTCATGAAAGCCACAGAAGCTGATCCTGTGAGACAGAAACAGAAACTACAGTATATGCCATACTATGTAAAACAATAAAAAAGTAAATATGGTTTAGTGGTAAAGGTATGATTCTCTATTTATGATTTATTTTATTTTTTCACATTGAAACATTTGACATACTTTCATTGTTGTTCCTGGCAATCCCAAT
>NW_015519614.1:1919-2761 GCF_001515645.1 Sinocyclocheilus grahami | reverse complement strand
TTTTTTTTTTTGTGTATTAGTGGACTTAAGTTTCTGCAAATGTCAACTTTGATGCCCTTGTGTAGCTCTTTTTGTAGTGGGACAAACCTGATATGGTGACCAGGACATTTAGACCCTCTAGCACCTCCATCTGTTGGAAGCGCCGGCGAGTGATGAGGTTATACACCTTGCCCTGACCGCTGCGGTCCAGCAGCATTAGACCATTCTCAGTGCCCACCAAGAGGTTCACACCTGAACACGAAACACCAGCCTTGTCAGAATTGGATTCTGACTCAAGTATGTATGAGAAGAGGAATTAAAAACAAACAAAGCAGATATCAGAGAGAGGGTGATTTACCCCATAGAGCAGCACACAGGATCTCGGAGTTGAAGCGCTTCTTGTACTTGCGGATCTCTGGTGTGTCGCTGTGAGGTCTGATGTTGGTGGGATTGACATTGACCACAGAGATCTTGCGAGCCTCATTCAGTTTGGCCTGTTCCTGACGCAACAGCTCATTAGCAAACAAAGCTGCAGAAATCAGAAGACAAGAAAACACATTAAATGATACGAAAGAGGAAACATTTCATTCATAAAGGGATGTTTGGACAAGAACCAAACCCGGCAGGAATCATTCAGTGCCTAGAATAAACCTATTCTAAAACCCATTTTATCCAAAATGACATATCTAAATTGCTTTCCATAAATGTTCTTTCTTTTAGTGTTGCAGACTGTGATAACGAGATGTGTTTGTTTGTGATTTGTATATTTACCGGCTGCTGAGCTCTCATCGTTGTCATCTGTGGGGGAGGTCTGATACACACGTGGGTCCACAAAAGGAGTGAAAGAAGCTTTCGAACCACCT
>NW_015519614.1:0-1577 GCF_001515645.1 Sinocyclocheilus grahami | reverse complement strand
TTTAGACTCTCACTTGTGAGTCAGTAAATAATGTCTGTGACAGAGTTATGAAAATATTAAGAGTCATTAGGATAGCAAAGTGCTTTCCTCACATTTTCAGACTCTTTAGTCTCATTTTAATTCTAGTTATAGTGAAGAGAGGAGAGCAAATTAAAGGGAGAGGAGGGTAGGACAAGATTGGGATATTTCAAATTGCTTTGCCTGGCTAAATATCAGATATGTATCCCTCTTAAAGGTTATCTACCTCATCCATAGAGTCCAGGTCCTGGGAATTGATGCCTGTTGGAGTTCCTGATGGGGAGTGGCTTTGCTGCACCAGGTCTGGTAGGTTTCCGTGGCCTGCGAAACCATTGCTCTCGCCGTGGCCCAAGCGTTGCCTCTCATTGGCCTATAGAGAACATCAAACGTAAGTCAAAAATGTGTGAAACATTTGAGAAGTCAGAGATAATAAGTCTTTTTTGGAGCTAAATAAATATCTAATGTGGCTGGCATTGGCGTCTCACCGCTCTCATTCTTAGGGTGCCATCCTTAGACTCATCGTTGTAGGAGTCACCGAAGGACTCATCTCGGCTGCTTGTGAAAGACTCATTATTTCCCTGAACAGAGGGCCTGAGGGAGACAAATACAGGAAGCTTAGGCTTAAATTCTACACAATCACATTAAAACAGAATCTTATTTCGGTGTTCATTTTATTAGTAGGATAAAGGGTGGAGAAGGGGATTAAAACAGTTGCAAGCCAGACTTGAACATGAACTGCCCCCATAAGCACCCTGACTCAACCTGTAAGAGTATGTGCCCTGATTGCTAAGGCACAGCTCTGACATAAAAGTTATTTTGAGGAACAAGAGAGAACTAAAGGTTTCCGCTTACATGATCCTGGGGATGTCACTGACTGACACCGTGCCATCATGCCCCACAGTACCATCCTCATCCTCGCTGCTCTCAGAGTCCTCACTGGAGGAGGAGTAGTCGGTCAGTTTAAGGGGCGGCCGGTTGATCTCATCTATTCGCAACTCCCTCAGTTCTTTAGCCAGGGCAGTCAGATCCTGAAAGAGAGAGAGAGAGAGATAATCATATAACTAGTAACACTGCTATCTTCAGTAGCTCAGTTGCTGCTAGTGACAATAGTTCAATGTTACATTACTGTTATTTTTCCTCAAACCATCAGGATTCGCTAAAATGAATTGGATTATAAGACTGTAACACTAGTCAGCACCAATAGCCTCATGGCACTTCGGGGGTCCCGAGTTCAAGTCCCGGCTAGCGGACCTTTCCTGATCCGATCTGAATCAGTCCATTTGATGGTACAAGAAAATGAACAAGTTCCAAAACGTTTCACTGATTCATCGGAGTAAGTTCACATAATTCCTATAGCTTTACTGAGGTTCAAAGGATTTATAACTGTGCTATAAAGCTCCAAATTTAAAGTATCTGCCCCAACACTGGTGATTAAAGTCATTAAAATGTAAAGTAAACACAGCAGGTGCTCAAGCTTTATTAGAGGTTTGCTCAAGTAGAAGAAGATTCAGTTGTAAAATTCTCACATATTCAGATATTTTCTCCTACACAGAAAAAAA
>NW_015519613.1:2054-2761 GCF_001515645.1 Sinocyclocheilus grahami | reverse complement strand
GGCGCGTCTGTGTGACAGTGGCGGGTCGTGACTCCAGTCTGTAGCGGGAGGCGCTTTTATTGATAGCATCAAGTCACACATCGGCCTCTTCCGAGGTTCCTTGCTGTCTTACTCGGCGTGCTGCGGCAAGGGCTTGTGTGTTTAGACAGCCCACAGACTGTCATTCCCACCAGAGGAAGAGGCTTCCAGACCCCTACATTTAGGGAGATCAATACTCCTCAAAGAACAGCTGGCGGAGTGTCGAGGGATAGGCCTGTATTGATTTCAGACTGCTGTTAATACAGTGAGCAGATAGCCTTGGTTAGCACCTTGATTTTTTATTATTTTTTTTTATTTCTGTCTGTTGCGTAGCTGAACTGCAGCTCTATACCAAAAATAAAGTGATTTCTGGGATACAACTATGAACATCTCCTCTAAGAACAGCTGATAATGAGTTGGCAGCTGAGAATTATTGCAAATGTGTTGTTTGTCATTTAACTAATTTACATGAAAATTTAAACTAAAAATAGGCTCAGCTCTGAAACTCTACATAGACATGCACTCATACGGCAAAATACTTTTAATATAGCTACCAAAATAAATATGCATCGTTTGTGCTGCTTTTGGCCTTTGGGGCCAAAATGGGGCCTTTCAGATTAGAGATGTCAGTTATGTCTAATCCCGGTAACACTTTACAATTAGGTTCCATCCTTTAGTTCATGCATCAG
>NW_015519613.1:0-486 GCF_001515645.1 Sinocyclocheilus grahami | reverse complement strand
CAGAGTCCATATAAATTAAACTCCATTCCGTGTTTTCAGTACTCGTGCCTGCTGCACTCCCACTACACAGCAAGATAAACCAAGCATCGTAGCTGAATGTATTTAACTGAATGTTCATCATTTGTTCGCCTGTTGCTTTTAAAGGCATAGTTGTTGCAGCATTGAATGACAGTTACACTTACACCATGTTTCACCCACCCACATTTTTGTTGCTTCCGACAACCATGGTCCTTCTCATAAATTAGTAAGCGGCATTTAAAACAATAAACATACAATATGAACTGTTTCTCAATATTTAATTACATCTTCACATGCTTATTTTAATTTCCTTCAAGCAAGATACACAAGAAGCATGTTCAACGTGTACACGCAGACGGTTGTCGTTGTAATAAATTCCGTAAACAGCAACCCTTCACGTGTCCTTGCTTAATGCGCATCCCGTATTTGAAAGTGAAAGTGAAGTGACATGTGGCCAAGTATGGTGAC
>NW_015519612.1:1750-2761 GCF_001515645.1 Sinocyclocheilus grahami | reverse complement strand
TATGGCTGCAACACGCTGTTTTTTTCTGCCAAATGGCAACCCGGGGTGTCAAAATACTATTAGGTAAATTGGCAGCTGGTGGAATCACACAGACCAAAACAAAAAAAGGACATTCTGACACGGAACACACATTTTAAAGCTGAATAACTGGATGTAGCATTGTTTTACGAAAAAAAAAACAAGTATATGAACTTAGCATGTTTACTAATAATCTGCAAACATATGGTATTTTTATGCTTTAGTACAGGCAAAATAATACATACAGCACATTAAAATCTTTTGATTTTTGCTTTCAAACACATTTCAGGTATCTACGGGAGTACCAACCACATTTGATGACTAAACTCCGTAAATGACTCGTAACATCCGTAAATTTTCAGGACTCACAACCGTTTTTTCAGCGAAGTATGAACAGAACTGATGTCACAACATGTTCACTTTGTATAAACAGATCGGTTAGATCTCTAGTTATAATGCTCTTAGTTTAGCCAATTAAACATCAACATCATCATCATCATCATCCTCATCACATTCGCAATTACAAACACTGTTGCACTTTCATGTCATAGACACACAGCAGCGGATCCACCCCTGTTTGATCCGTTGTGGAACGTTTAGCTGTTAACGGATTAGTTTCGGCATCAGATGCGAGTCAGTGTGTGTAGTTTGAGACCCTATGACTTTACACACTGTGTTTTCCCCCTGAGGTGCAACAAAACACTGGTGAAGGACAAAGAAACACTCTTTTTATATGCCGGCTCTCCTGCTGCGGTCACTTTTGCTCTCTAAGGTCCTTAAAATTGGTGGGCAAAGATAAAACTTCAGGGGCACAAACCAACAACTGATGTCATCAGAATATACAGATCTGGGATTATTTAGCTGCAAACGCAGAACTGGTGAATATTAAGGTTGCTATATCATCCCGCCTGCAGTCTGAGCTCCTTTGAGGTTTCTGAAGATGTATGTAAAAAAAAACAGTCTTTGAGGCCTGCTTTCTGCTCTTTAGTATTA
>NW_015519612.1:0-925 GCF_001515645.1 Sinocyclocheilus grahami | reverse complement strand
TAATAATGATAATAATAATAATAATTATTATTATTATTATTATTAAACACCAATAATAATCCATAATAATGAACACAAATGTGACACTGAAGACTGCTGAAAATTCAGCTTTGCATCAGAGGAATAAATTACATTTGAAAATTTAATCAAATAGAAAATAGTTCTTCAAAACTGCAATAATATTTCACAATATTGCTGTTTTTACTGTATTTTTCGTAAAAAAACAAAAACATATTAATTATTATAATATTTTGATACATAGTGTGTGTGTGTAAATGTTAATTTCAAAAGAAATAATAAAAAAAAAATAATACTTTCATATAACAATCAGCACTGATTTCATCCCTCTATCTCTATTCTTTACACACTTTACACAGCTATTTCACTAAAAAGAGATAAACGACAGACTGTTCTATTGTCAAATTCAAGTCTGTGTGAAAGCTTATAGGTCATACGTTGGCTCATTTTCCTTTTGATTTTCTGTCCTCTCACACAACCTTTTCTCTTTGGATTGATCAAGCTCTCTTTTTTCCCCAGTTCTCAAAGGTAATGACCACTTTAGGCTTTTCCCACCGCTTTTCAGCTGGGTCTATATAACACTAAATGGAGATGTCTGGACATCGGTACAAGCACTGTCATTTCTCCACTCAGCATCCTCACACAAACACACATCTCTCTTTAGTCCTGACAGTGTTGGATATTTTGCTGGACTATCATACATGTGCATTTACTGACATAGCAAAATTTTGATTACAGAAGTCGTTTAGTATTTTTTTTTGTATATATATATATATATATTTTTTTTTTACCAGGATAGCTTGATTTGCAAAAAAAAAATCATAAATATACATTACACAATCATAAAATACATTTTGTTATCCAGTGCATGTCCAAAACCCTTTTGGGAATACTGTAGCTATTAAAA
>NW_015519611.1:0-2761 GCF_001515645.1 Sinocyclocheilus grahami | reverse complement strand
AAAAATCATGTTTATATATATATCATACAAATTCACTACCAATTTGTCAAACTGTAAATTAGTTACAAATTGCCATAACATTCAAAATCATCATTGCTATATCTCATGAGATAAGGTTAGTTCAGATCGGTTAAATTAAAGTTTCATCTTCTTCACATCAAAAATAATGTAACTATTAGCAATAATAATAACCTTCAATCCATCATATCACTCCCTTTGTTTTTAGAGAGCAGACTCTTTTACTTCTCTTCTTTTGTCCATCACAAACTACCCCTTTCATAAAGAAAGGCAAATATCACACTCTTCCTCCTGGACTGAGTATGGATGACCAGCGTAACCTACATTTCCATCTGACTGCCTTTAGTCAGGATGCATCCGTTCAGCCACACATTAGCACATCTGTGACATATCTAGAGCCATGCGGGCACAGCCACACAGTCACCTCCCCCAGAGCCCCTGGAGCCACATAGATGTGTGCTCAACCGAACATGAGGTCTATATCTACAGTATGAGACCACAGTATCTACTGCAAGTGTGTCACAAAGGACACAACCATACACACTCAAATCAATAAGTGTGGCTCCAGGAAGGCCGATTTATTAGACAGCAAACTTTATGGGGAATTTTAGCTCTATTTTACACCTCAGCGAGTTCAGCAACGCTTAAACTATGACAGAGAGACAACCAATTAACCTTTAGGTCTTCGGCACACAGCCTAATGCTGCGTGATACCACACACACACACACANCACACACACACACACAGACCTCCCTGCGCTCAGCGCTAATGCTGGCGGTTTCTATAGGATTCGATGAGAATATGAAATCTCAGTCAGAGCAGCAAGATGAACAGCTGCACACTTTCCTCAATGGAACAGATGCTAAATGGGTTAAAAATGCAACAAGAAAAACAGACTGAAATTCAAGAGGAAAGCCTGTGGGAAAAGAATAATGATTGGTGATAGGCCTGGATGGTCATTTAGGGAAGTGCATCTACATTTTTTCATTACTTGTTGAACTGTAGTAGATGAGAAACATATCCATTCATCCATCTTATAACAAGATAATTCGAAGAATGTTTTTGTTTGAATTTTCTGTCCATAAAATAAAAATTAGCAGGATAAAATATTATTTTGGACTCTGCTGACTTTCAATGTATGGACAAATCCATCTGAAACATTCTTTAAAATATCTTCTTTTGTGTTTCACAGAGGAAAGAAAGTCATACAGAGTAAATAGTGACAGAATTTTCCTTTTTGGGTGAACTCTCTCTTTAAGACTAACTAGTTGTTCAGACAACCCACCAACTAGCTAATTATTAAAATGTGTAGATTTGCATCTGTTATAATCAGTGAATTTGGCAGTGAATATATGAGCATTTCTGTGAGTGTGTAGAAGTGCAGAAAACCTGGGGGCGATGTGCTTTGATGGTAGTCCCAAATCCACTACGGCAGACGGTGCGTCCCGCAACCGTGCACATTTCTGTGTTCTCATTGGTTCCCCTCATCTCCCCAAAAACCCTATTAATTATTCAGAAATGTTAGAGAGGACTCCTAGTGAGCAACACTCTGTTCTCTGAGCTCAAACCACTGCTCGTGAATAAACTCATGTCCCATATCTTCAACCTAGAGTCTTTCCAGTCAACTCGCACTGCAAATCTAAAGTTTGTCTTTCTAAGAAATTTCTCTCTTCATTGTTAGCAGTCCATGTTTTCTAGACTTTAAAGTTTTTGGGAAACACATTGCACATTATTGTCACATATGCATTTTTATAACTTTTCCACTGTTTGCATTTTTGTTGACAACTTTTTCTAAGAGTTACAATATCTACAGAAAAGCAGACTGTAGAAAAGCATCTTAGGGGAAACTACTAATCCTGACCTGTAAAATCTTTGGGCTGACCTTCAGGGATTAATTCTTCCCTCTCTTGATTCACGTACAGGGGTTTATATTAACCTCCAGTGCTGGTAAGTAACTAAAAAAGCTAACTAATACAAACGTTTGTTTTTGAATAATATAAATTTTGCATTAACATGCTATTTGTTCCAAAAATAATGTCACATTATATGGTACATGGAGCATTACAATCAAGCAAACCAAAAATATAAGCCACTTTAAGTATCTTAGTTTTGTAAGAAAATGATAGTAATCTTTTCAAAAGGCTAACCGGACTTTAACTACTTTAAATTATGATTAGCTTGACAATCTACAGTTTCCAAAAATAATTCCCAACACTGATGACCTGATTAGGGGATTTTGCACTGGGTAGTTTTAGGAACTTATAGGAACTGGGCACCAGGATGGTTCCCCGAGAACTAAATGTTCCCCTTGGGACATTTCCCTGGTTGCATTCGCAACGGCTGTAGGAACTATGATGTAACGCAAGCCAGCCAACAGCAACGTCATATAAGCACGGAAAAAACTCATGTAACACTGGAGAACATATGGATTATCTTATGTTTACTTCGAATTTCTATTCTAGTCCCGTGAGCAGTATGGAGTGCTACAGTATAAACACATATAATGTATGTTTAATTCATACTTGTAGCCAGAGGGCACTCTTGTGCAGAAACTCTAAATATGCCTCACAGATGTAATATAACTTAAAATGCAGGAACTCCCTAATATGGATCCCTATCACTGAGCTGAATTAAAGAAGATATAAACGCTTTGACTAATTAAACATGGAAGACAATTAAACATAACTGTGTCAATATATTGTTTATCGGTGGTGTTCAAGCCATCGCTAGTGTTTTCATAAG
>NW_015519610.1:2086-2761 GCF_001515645.1 Sinocyclocheilus grahami | reverse complement strand
TATATATATATATATATAGAATAACATTTTTTATTTAATTTATATATACAATATAATTCAATATTTTATAAAAATAGGCCTAATGTTCTCTCACAGCTCAGCTCAAGTAAATTTGTCTTGTTTTATAGATATTTAGATATTTTACTAGAAAATAAGAAAGCAGACTAATTAATGCAATAATTGTTTGCATTGCATAAAATTACTAGTGTTTCCCTGTTAATTAATATTAAATAATAGATATTCTCTATTATGTAATATTAAACCAAAATGCCATTATCTTTGTACATAAAGAAGTAAATTCAAAGTTTAAAATAAAAAAAACAGCAACAAGAAATGTGCTCTTGTCCCTGCGTTTCTTTGAGGTACAAGATGGCACCTGCAATTTGAGCTGCAGCAATTTACACAGATGCATTGCTGGAGTAGCGAAGGACGGAAAGCTGGCCATAATGAAGAAGAGAGAAAGAGCGAGGGAGCGAAGGAGGACAGAAGGGAGGGATTTGTCGAGGAGATTGGGGGGTCTTACCTGATACTCTAGAGATTTAATTAGAGTAGGGGATTGTGAAAGGCAGGGAAATTTCACAGGGGCTTAGTATAGAAAGAGTGATAGAGAGAGAAAGAGAGGGAAAAGTGAATGTGCTTGAGGCCAGGCAAGAGGGGCCTGTAGTCTTTGCTCTC
>NW_015519610.1:0-370 GCF_001515645.1 Sinocyclocheilus grahami | reverse complement strand
TCAATATAAATTTGACATCAAAACAATGAACTAACATTGTTACAATGTTCTCCACAGGATGACTCTAGACAGCAGCAACCACCGCAGCATTACAGGTCCACCCATCTGCCCAGTTCTCAGGATGCTGGACCTCAAACGTCAAAGCGATACTGTAGCAGGGACCCTAAGAGGGATTTTGGGAGCGGACATCCGCCCCCCCCTCACAGGCCGCGCATGGATGCTTTTGAAACCGCTACTGAGCCAGGCCCTAACCACCAGGAACGTTCGGGAGCCCATCGCCCCCGTTCCCACAACCCCTACACTCACCCTTCCCATCCGTCCACAGGCCCTGCCTTCTGTCAGCCCATCACAACGGTGACAGCCTCGGCCT
>NW_015519609.1:1031-2762 GCF_001515645.1 Sinocyclocheilus grahami | reverse complement strand
ATTGTATTCAATGATTGCATATATTAATCTGGCACTATTTGGATTCAATATTGATTTTATTTGATTTGTATGTGCTTACACCATATGCAAGTTTTACCTGTCCAGTGGTGTTTGGGTTTGCCCCAGTCTCAAGCAGGACCGTGGCCACCTCAACTCTACCTTTATATGAAGCCCAAGTAAGGGCAGTCCAACCCCCCTGCATGACACAAAGCCACCTCACTAAGTTTTGATAATTACATAAGAATGTGTTTCTTTTCCAAATGTGATTATTGTACAAAATAAAGGACACGTATTGCGTTTGATACAAATGTTTGCAATTAGATTTTCTTACCATATCTCTGTGCTCAATATAAGCACTGTTTTCCAGCAGCTCTTTCACCACCTCCACGTGCCCCTCCTTAGCTGCAGAGATCAGAGCGGACCAGCAGTCCTATCAGGGAAAAGCACAGAGACAGGTCACTATGGAAACCACTGAACCACTGGCTAATGTCGCCATGGGAACAGTGATGGAGTGTGCAGGAGCTGTACTAGAAAGAAAAGCCCTATGGCACAATTATAATGGACACCACACCTTCCTTATACAGGTTTTAAATATATGACAAAAATATTGCACATGAATGCAGAGAGGTTCCCAATGGGATTCAAATCTAATTAAAACCTGAAAATATAGCAAAAGAGACATACGGCACCAAATACTACAAAATTCTGAAAAGTATCTCAATTTCACAATTAACCAAATTCACTGTAATGATTTTATATAAATAAATACACACACACACACACACACACATATATTTAATTATAGCACAGAGTAGCTGTCCTATCTATTTATTCCTTATTTTCTTATAGGAACATGTTAATAAGTTACTGATAAGTGGCCATCCAAAAATTATATCAAGCATCGAAAATGTCTGTTCCACTTTTGGTTGGTAAATGTTATATGAATACCTGTTTAAATGGAAAGCATTTTTTTTTGTAAATCTAAAGTGGGCATTTTCTCACCACATCATCCAAATTGACATTTGCGCCCCTTCTGATGAGTTCTTGAACAATCTCAAGACTGCCCTGCTCTGAGGCCAACATCAGAGGAGTCTGTCCATTCTGTCAAAAAAAAAAAACAATGAGAAAGATGGATATTTGATATTCCTACATTTTTACTTGATCATCTTAAATTATGTTTGACTTTTTTTATATGTAACTTACATCGCTTCGACCATCCACCTCTTTGAACTTGTCAAGATGGGCTTTAACAGCTGCCAGATTCTCTTCTTCCACGTAGCTGAAGAGGTTCTGGATGGCCAGAGTGGTCATCTTGATTGAGGTTGTGGTGTCCATGATTGTCACTCACTAGGACACCCTATGTAGAAACACATTTAGTCACTTTCAGAACATAGATTATGAAACCGAGACAGTCAAAGCCTCATCTGTATACTGCAGTAGGATTTTGGAGGATAAAAGAGGGAAATAAGTAACTCTCTGATATGAAACTCTTTGAGATTAGAGATGTTAAATTGCTGAGTTTGCCTGACTAAATGACAAGTGATATCAGAGCATTTTTCTTCAGTGCAGGGCAGGCCAAGCATAGCAATGGACTTTAAATGTCAGGAGAAAGGAGGCTGGCACAGATGAGCATAACAAAGAGATAACTATTCATTTTCTCCAAACACCTCCACAGACACACGCTACTAGGTTTCCCTACAGTTAATTAGTGCAAATACTCAGCTTAAATGT
>NW_015519609.1:0-645 GCF_001515645.1 Sinocyclocheilus grahami | reverse complement strand
AGATAGATAGATAGATAGATAGATAGATAGATAGATAGATAACAACATGCAACAACCTATACCACCATGTGGGTCAAAAATCCAACCACAAATCAATGCAAATAAATGTTGAACATCAATATTTTACAGCATTTGACCCATATTTAATATGTGCAGATATGTGTGACCCTCAATTTAACCTTCAATAGATACTGAAAGAAGGGGAAAACAGACAGGCACTCGACAAACAACTGGACAACAATAAAGAGAACAGGGCAGCTCACTCAGGAATCCAAGCAGCTCTTTAGTCTCTATCTGTGAAACATGACACCAAAGTTATTCTAATAAACCACTATGTGACACCATATATCCAGCACACTCAGTGTCACGCTGTCCTCTGCTTTTGTCTGAATGCCTTTAGATTGCTGGCTGTGACTGCTGGCTGTCTGTCTGCTCTGGAATGGCATTAGCATTATTTATGGCGACCAAGAGTGGGTCACACCTAGAGTCTACAGCAAGATGCTGAGATGACTGACAGCCCTGCAATTATAATGCTGCTCTATATTATATAGATATTCATAAAGACTGGCGAGACCGAAGCACACTATATTACATAAAACAGTAAAAAGAAATACACATTATTCATTATGTTTTGCTATATTTTTT
>NW_015519608.1:1955-2762 GCF_001515645.1 Sinocyclocheilus grahami | reverse complement strand
CTAAAGATGGCTGAGCAGGATAATGCTGAGGCTCAGAGTGTGATCGCAGCACTGAAAGAACGCAACCATCACATGGAGCGACTTCTAGAGGTGGAAAGGCAAGAGCGGGCTGGCATGGCGGCAGTTCTGGAGGACTGTAAAGCTGCGGTCAACAATGACCAGGCTGAGCTGAGCCGCTGTCGGGCGTTACTTGAGCAGGAGAGGCAAAAGGTTGCTGAGCTTTACTCCATCCACAATGCCGGAGATAAGAGCGACATTCACCAGCTCCTGGAGGGGGTTAGGCTGGACAAGGAAGAAGCTGAAGCCAAAGCTGCCAAACTACAGGACGATTTGGGCCATGCTCGCAATGAGGTGGCATGTCTGCAGGACACTCTCAACAAGGTGAGCTTAAGCACTGGTTCAGTTGCTTTAAGAACCATTAGGAGCCTGTTTGACAACTCCTTGTTTCCTCTTTTTGTGGTACAGCTGGATGCCGAGTACAGGGACTTCCAGAGCGAGGTGCAGAAAGAGTTAGCCGAGCAGAAGAGGGCTCTAGAGAAGCAACGAGAGGACCTGCAGGAGAAAGAGACGGAGATCGGAGACATGAAGGAGACCATCTTTGAGCTAGAGGATGAAGTGGAGCAGCACCGAGCTGTCAAACTTCACGACAACCTCATCATCAGTGACCTAGAGAGTGAGTTTGATTTGTGCATCCTGATTTTGAATTTTCACAATCTGCACAAATGTTTCATGCTTTTTTTAATGATACACTTATAGGGATAATTCACCCAAAAATGAAAATTCTATCATTAATTACTCACCCTCATA
>NW_015519608.1:0-669 GCF_001515645.1 Sinocyclocheilus grahami | reverse complement strand
AATATTTGTCTTAACCCCAGTAATGTCCAGATCTTTGTCCGTATGGTTGTCAAGTTGTTTTCCAGTTTTTAAAACATCTAGAATCATCCCAGTGGTAGATAATTCAGTATGTTTACGTGCCTGTGGTCTTAAATGTGTTAATGCATGTCTTTAATTATTCTTACTAAATCTGCACCTCTGTGCTTGTGCATTTATGTATGTTCAGGAAGAGTCGGCAGAGTGGCGTCAGTTCCAGGCAGATCTGCAGACTGCTGTGGTCATTGCTAATGACATCAAGTCAGAAGCTCAAGAGGAGATCGGTGACCTACGCCGCCGCCTGCAAGAAGCCCAAGAAAAGAACGAGAAGCTGAGCAAAGAACTAGATGAAGTTAAAAACCGCAAGTAAGTGTTAAAAGCCAGTGCATAGTGTTTTGCTGCGAGCCTGTGAAATGCTCAGTGACAAGCGAAACTTGAACTGTTGTTTTTGGTGGTGAAGTCACTTGTTTTTAACTTCCTTTCTCAAACTCTGTTATAACAAAAAATTATTAGTGCATTATCTTAGAAGACAGCATATTTTACATCTTACTGTTTGGGCTAGCCTTGGTGGTTTATTTTTACAGGAATTATCTGAGAGCACCTTTGTTTTAATTAAAGGGATAGTTCACCCAAAACTGAAAATTCTGTCATTAA
>NW_015519607.1:0-2762 GCF_001515645.1 Sinocyclocheilus grahami | reverse complement strand
ACAGTCCAGCTGTTGCCAACCACCTTGGGAATCGACATCTCCAGCAGTGCCTGGAAAACTCCATGTAAATACATTATACAATCGTCAATTTGTATGCTGACACTGAATCAGGAAATAAAGCAATATAACCAATAAACCAATAACTCTCTATATATGTAAAAACCAATGCTTTCAAGCCTTTGCCATTATAAATGGAGAAGCGCTTAAAAAAAAAAAAAAAAAAAAAAAAAAAAAAAAAAAAAAAGCACATATTTTGTGTGTATCACATCAGCATGTAATGTATATAAAGGATTAAATAAAGTACAGCTGTTACTATAGTCTTTTATATTATTGCCTACTAGACTACATTTTACGTAGGTTAATTCATGTGTATTCCTTGAGAATGAACACCAAATACACTCTTTGTCCTAACGACTTTTAAACTCTTGTGCCCCTCTTTATACCCAACAGGGAATCCATATATTCGTAGTATATAAGTAGTAGCAAATTTACATGGGTTTAATGATGCAGAGCTAATTTAGTCAACATTGCTAATTATATGTTTTCCTACATTTTCTTCTGATGGAGCATTAAAACAGTAGAAGGACACCCCTAAACAATATGTGTACACTCTAAAAAATGCTGGGTTATATTTAACCAAGCATTTTTTAGAGTGTGCTGGGTTCATTGTTTTTCTTTCTGCCTAAAATCTGGTTTGAGACTGTTCGGATTATGAAGCTGGGTTAATTTGACCCAATTTTGGGACCTGTGACCCAACAGTGCTGGGTTGTGCTTGAAAGCACATGGCATTCTTAACAGAAATACTGATGGAAACTCAAAAAATGGAAAAGAAATGTGAAATTCCCTCAAGGGGGTTATTATTTTAAGACATGTTGAATTTTTAAAACATTTTGAGAGTTTTTTCGAAGTGTTTTTCCTCACAACAAAATCACACCAGCATTGCCCCAGTAAGGGGCAGCCATAAAAGCCAGACAAATTTTGTCTTAAATGTAAGTTTTCTGCCAGAACATACTTCTCAAATGTCATTAATTTCAGACTGAGACCGCATTTAGAAGATATAAGCATTCAACGCTTGCAGTTCGTCACTTCCGCCAAAACGGCTCAATGATTTTTTTGACGTCACATCGTACTTCAGCTTCTCATCAAACTTTCTGTCCAATCAAATGCTCTCTAGAATCCGAAGCCCTGCCCCCTCCACTATAAAATAGACGCTGAAGCCGCGGCTGAAATCGGTCACTGATCACGGAGCGGATCACATGCGTGAGTCGGCGCAGACCACACAATGTATCGGAGCTGTTTGAATTCTACACAGAGTGCTATATTTTATAGCAATATGGATGAGATTGTGGCTGTCAAATGCGGCTTTACGGAGCTCAACGGCTCTGAACGGCTCTAGCTCAAGCTGTGATATAAACGAATGCTATTGGCTGTTTTAAAAAAAATAAAAAATTGGGCTGCTTGATATGTCCCGCCCTGTCTTCCTGTTTCAGTTAAAATGACGTCAACACAGAGTAACGCTGCGTGTTTCTAAGCATTTCAGGGGACCTTTAAGCAAAATGCATGGCTGGTTGCAGTAGATGTTTGCTTTAAAGGGATAGTTCACCAAAAAATGAAAATTCTGTCATTAATTACTCACCCTCATGTCGTTCCAAACCCGTAAGACCTTCGTTCATCTTCAGAACACAAATTAAGATATTTTTGATGAAATCCGAGAGCTCTCTGTTCCTCCCACAGACAGCAACACAACTGTAATGTTCTCAGGTCCAGAAACGTAGTAAGGACATCGGTAAAACAGTCCATGTGACATCAGTGGCTCAACTTCAGTTTTGCGAAGCTACGAGAATACTTTTTGTGCGCAAAGAAAACAAATATAACGACTATATTCAACAATTCTTCTCCCCCGAGTTACCGTCTTCCACCGTTTTGGGGAGTACCTAATGACAGAAGAGTAATCAATGACAGAATTTTCATTTTGGAGTGAACTAACTCTTTAAAGTATTGGACATCTTTAATATAAAGTAGTCCAAACAGTGACCTCCAGGGGATGACTTCTGCGAGGATTCACTTTTGCTGACAAACAGTAGTTATATTACTATTGTGACCTAACCTCTACCTTCAGCTTCTATTACGCTGTCTATTCTTTTAACTTAACTTGTACACTTCTACTTCTGAATGCTTGTATTTTCTTCTACACTGTAATTACATTATAATAGATGAGCCTTGCTCTGAGCATTCCTCTCGCACAATATCTTGATGCTTACGCACATGAATGTTTATGTAAATGCTATGAAATGTTTTTTGTTATTCAAATTTTCTTCATAAAGTTCTTTTTTTTCTGACTTGAATCAGCCTTTTTTTTGTAATTGATGCAGTTTAATGCAATTTCATTACTCTAAATATTATATTTTTCTTCTACATAACCTAGAGAATTACAGGACCACACACACACACACCATATTTTAAAACATCAATGCATCTTTACTTTTTGCAGGAAAATTTCAGTAACTTAAATAATTTGTGAAAATACAGTTATTTCTCCTGCATGTATCATGCAGAAGACAATTTGCAACTCCTACATCACTTCATATTACATTTTTTTCCAGCGCATTTATGATTATAAATCTTAATGTTAGGTGCTAACTGACAATTAAGTTAGCAGATACATAGGTGTACTCTAATGCAGTGGTTCCCAACCCTGGTCCTTGAGACACCCCAAAACTGCACGTTTTTGCATGTCTCCTTAATCAAACACACCTGATTCA
>NW_015519606.1:19961-20294 GCF_001515645.1 Sinocyclocheilus grahami | reverse complement strand
ACATTTTTAACGAGACATTTGTGTAATTAAAAGAATGAGAAGTAGATAATAGTCTCTTACGGCCTCTGTATAGAAGCTGTCCATAAAACAATCAAAGCAAGCTTGCAAATTAATATAAAATATTTTAAAAACCACATATCATACAGACACTTCACATTTAATGGTATTTTATTATTTTTATTGCATGTAGTATACTTTCAATAAAACATTTGCAATGGGCTTTAAAAGCTTTTTTATGCATGTTTTAGCCGGAGTTTTGTTGCATTGACACACTTTTGACCAGCAGGGGTCACCAGCGTGTGGTGTTTCGAGCGCTTCGAAACAGTGAATCAT
>NW_015519606.1:2268-2762 GCF_001515645.1 Sinocyclocheilus grahami | reverse complement strand
ATATATATATATATATATATATATATATACTGTATGTATATGTGATCCTCTATCGGCCTGTTGACACCATGTGCAGGTGTGTAAAATACAGATCAACAACAAGAACTGAAATGATCAGCCTGTGCAAAATGTATCAATCAAATCAATATCACTAGAAATTACATGGTAAAGCTATTTAGAATTTTCGTTTTGTCCCAGCATGAAAGCTGTTAATTCTGCAAATAAAACTGTAACATACAAGGTTTTTCTGTGTCTCAGGAACTTTTGGACGAGGAGAAAGCAGAGATGGTTGGTAATGCAGCTCCAAGAGTTTCAACTTTGCTGCTTATCATGACCTGGAGACTGTAGGTACATGGACAAGAAAACAATTTGCATGATATAAGAATGATGATAAGCTTTTCTAACATGAACAAATGTGACCCTGGATCCCAAAACCAGTCTTAAGTCAATGGGGTATATTTTTAGCAATAGCCAACAATACATTGTATGGGTCA
>NW_015519606.1:0-1018 GCF_001515645.1 Sinocyclocheilus grahami | reverse complement strand
ATTAAATTAATCTTTATTTATAAGGATTAAATACTTTAGTAAGAAGCAGGCTGGTACCAAAAAATGAACTAAATTCTGAGGTCTTGACATACAAATTTTTAAGACCTCTCATTCAATAATTATTGTTCCAAAAATCATTCAAAAACATGAAGCAAATATGCATTAAAATGTTCTCTACATTCAGAACCGTACGTGGCGTAAAACTCGCTCCATGAACTCTGGCTCCTCCTGCTGTGGTGCCGATCCCAACAGGAACTGGGATGCTGGTTTTGGTGGTATGTAGATATCATCATTGTCTTGTTGCAATAGTAGGCTACACAATATACAGTAACTATAGACATGTTCTGCCAGGTCCCGGAGCCAGCAAGGACCCCTGTTGCAACTCCTACCACGGGCCCTATGCCAACTCTGAGGTCAAAGTGAAAAACGTTGTTGACCTCATCATGGGCCACGGCAATTTCAAATCCTCCATCTCCATGCACTCTTATGCATGCATTATGGTTACACATGCACAGACGTTCCTGACAAGTCTGAGCTTGTAAGTCAATTCATATCCATTTAAATGTTTTATATTTTTGTATTTTCTTGTTAATATTTTGTGTTGTTGTTTTCATTTATTGTAGCATACTGTTGGCACAGCTGCAATCGAAGAACTCACCTCCCTCTATGACCAGATACCAAGTTGGAAGCATCTGCAAACTTATCTGTAAGTAGACTGCATGCTCTGTTTGAGTACCAAGATATGGCTTCTGACTGTTTTCTGATTGTGATACTGGCCTGCTATATTTCAGACCAAGCAAGTGGTGGAAGCATCTATTGGACCTGCAATACTGGCATCAAATATTCCTTTGCCTTTGAGTTGCGTGATACAGGCTTCTACGGTTTCCTGCTGCCTGCCAACCAGATCGTCCCCACTGCAGAGTAGTGATCATGCGAGTTCATAGAGATCATTGAACCAGCGTCTATAGTTTTAACCTGATCTCAGATCAGTTTCATCAATTTGTAGACATTTTTAACG
>NW_015519605.1:2469-2763 GCF_001515645.1 Sinocyclocheilus grahami | reverse complement strand
GTTTCTAAACTTAAAAGGCTTTTAATGCATTTATATTGTTTTACTACTTACACAATTATTTTAAGTATATGTCCATTATATTATGTACAATACACAGAGTGGTTTGTAATTATATTTTTAAGGGGGATAACCCCCCTCCCCCGCGATTTACACCCCTAAGACCAGATCTGGAGAAATCAAAAATAACTGAAAAAAATAAATAAATAAACCCCCCTTGTCAATATTCATAGAAATCAATATTTACCTGTGCTCTCTATTTTGGAGGAGTTTTCCACGCGTCTGAAAGTTTGAAAG
>NW_015519605.1:0-1091 GCF_001515645.1 Sinocyclocheilus grahami | reverse complement strand
TTTATTTTTGCTATTACACAAAACCCATACATTCAAAGGAAAAAAAAAAACATACATATCCATCCATTAAAAAATAAAATGTAATGACAAACTTCATGTTTGCTTTATCTGAATCTCATATTTTTAAATATATGAGTGCTTTTTTTTTTAAAAGCATTCGATCTGTAGATAACATTTGCTCACTGTGACGCAGAACAATTTTTTTTCATATGAATCACCAGACCACGGAAACGTTTGAAACTCTCTCCACACCGAGTACAGTAATACGGCTTCTCTCCACTATGAACTCGCTCGTGTATTCTCAAATGTTCAGGCCGAATGAAACTCTTGTCACAGTATGAGCACTTGTTAGGTTTTTCTCCCGTATGAATTTTTAAGTGCCTTTTTAAATCACCAGCTGTAATAAAGCCCTTCCCACACTCAGAACACACATGATCTCTCTTGCCGGTGTGTATTTTCTGGTGCTGTTTACAATTGCTCAGCTGCGTAAAACTCTTTCCACAGTAAGAGCAGCAATAAGGCCTCTCATTTCTATGCAACTTCATGTGTCGACTGAGACCTGACAATGAATTTAAATCTTTACCACACTGATCACAGTTATACGACTTTTTTTTTTTTTTTGCGTGAACGTGCAGATGATTTTTGAGAGTACCTGTATTTGTCAAAGTCTTTTTTTTACACCTTACACGGAGGTTGTACCGTTTCTCTCCATTGTGTTTTTTCTGATGCCGTTTATAAGTGTCCAGTCGCGAGTAACTCTTTCCACACTGAGCGCATGTGTACGATTTCTCTCCAGTGTGGACTATCATGTGCTTTTTAAGGTATTCTTTGCGCTTGAAACTCTTTTCGCATTGCGAGCAGGTGTGCGGCGGTTTGGTTTGTGTTTTTTGAGTGTTGAAGTCACGTTTCTCCTCCTCTTCGTTCAGCTCTCGTCTTTGCTCTTTCATCTCCATCCGGTCTAAAATAAACAAGTTAGAATCAGTTCACATGAACACTGCGTTTACCATCCATACTTAACTCTTCACAGCTACCAAAACAGTCAATATTGAAGAATCAAGAATGGACACCAACCTGTTTGTTCCTCAGTATCT
>NW_015519604.1:0-2763 GCF_001515645.1 Sinocyclocheilus grahami | reverse complement strand
ATATGGTACAAGATTATCCTATTTAAATCAATGTGATAAACGAGTCAGAGCAAAAGTAATCTAAAAGTAGTCCGATTACATTACCAAAAATGTGTAATGGATTACATTACTACCAACACATTTTTATCACGTAATCTGTAATCAGTAACTAATCTACCCAGCTCTGCTTCATACACAATTATCAGGTGTTATGTTGTCTAATCGTACAGTAATACTCTCAGATTGTGTATAAGATCATCAAATGAGCAGCGAACTGATGATCCGTGATTTTATTCCCATATGAATTGAATCGATTTCTTAAAGGAGTTGAAGTACGGATTGAAAATTCTAAGGGAAGAGTGTTTGTCATGAAAGTTATGTCACAATACATAATATGTTTTTTGAGATTCCCCCAGCCTTAAATGCATGGTTCTTGTGTTGCTCCCAGATCTTGGCCAGTCTGTTCTATCTGTACTTCATCTTGGTGCGATTGTGCATCCCTGTGTTCACAAACAAGAGCAACCAGCCCTTCAGTACACGGACATTCATCCTGGCGCTCTTCCACGCCGCGTTTCCAGGTACCACACACACTTACACTCATAATATACACACTTACTAATGTCTTGCATTGAACAGCCAACATGAAATAGTTTCTGCACTTCCTGTGAACGCATCAGTACAAACTATTCATAAACTTTCATCAATAAGCAATAACTCCCCTCTGAAATGACTTTGAATTTCTCCGGCCGTCTGTGTGATTTGAGACCGTTTACTGTCATGTTCAGGGATGCTCATGTTAATGCTGGGTTTCTACGCATTTCTGCACTGCTGGCTCAATGCTTTTGCGGAGATGCTGCGTTTCGCTGACCGCATGTTTTACAGAGTAAGTGGAAATCTCATTAGTTTAAAGGAATAATAGTTCAGGCAAAAATGAAAATGAGCTGCAAATGTGCTCGCCCTCAGGCCGGACGAGATGTAGATGAGTTTGTTTCTTCATCAGGTTTGGAGAAATGTAGCATTGCATCACTCGCTCACCAATGGATGTGAATGGGTGCCGTCAGAATGAGAGTCCAAACAGCTGATAAAAACATCACAATAATCCACAGCACTCCAGTCCACCAGTTAACATCTTGAGAAGACAAAAGCTGAAACACATCCAGCATTAAGACGCTTTTATCCATAATAACTCTTCCTCCAGTGAGTCAGTGTTCTGGTGTGAATCAGGAGAGAAATCTGCACAGATCAAGCAGCGTTTAAACAGCTCTAAACACATATGTGGCTGGATTTTGATGTGAGAGACAACAGCAGATGCACTTTTTCACGTTATTATGGATTATGGACTCGTATAGAAACATCTTAATGCTGGATGTGTTTCAGTTATTGTCTTCTCCAGATGTTAACTGATGGACTGGAGTGCTGTGGATTATTGTGATGTTTTTATCAGCTGTTTGGACTCTCATTCTGACGGCACCCATTCACAGCAGAGCATCCATTGCTGAGACACTGATGCAGTGCTACATTTCTACAAACCTGATGAAGACACAAACTCAACTACATCTCGGATGGCCTGAGTTTTTTTTGCCTGAAATATTCCTATGGTTTGTGCACTGATATATAAAACAAGCAGAAACATTTTAACAATATATAATATTCTGTACAGTAAATTTATGTCACATTGTTTTAAAAGGACTGGTGGAACTCGACGTCCTTCGCTAATTACTATCGCACTTGGAACATCGTCGTACACGACTGGCTTTATTACTACAGCTACAGAGACTTCCTCTGGGTGAGGACTGCTGCTCCTGATCCTCATGTTTGAAATGTATATCATGTTTGAATAATTCTGACATGAAAACCTCTCAATCCCTCAGCTGACGGGTCATAAGCTCCGATCGGTCGCCACGCTGTCTGTTTTTGCTGTTTCTGCATTAGTTCATGAATACGCCTTCACCTTAGGCTTCGGATTCTTCTACCCGGTGATGTTCTGCACGTTCGCGGGCATCGGTGGTAAGAAAACGAGAGATCCTAGTGTGAAACATACAAAATATAATTATGAACATTGCATTAACAGTGAATGAGATTCAAAAAGAATTAAAACAAGTCATGCACAGTTTGATTTATAGAGCCAAGTGAACTTTGTTCCAGCTAGTGAACTCCATCTCCGTCTACAGTTTTTAGTAAAGTTTGTAACGAAAATAATGTTATAAACGTGCATTTGATCAACTTTTGTTAATGCATTAACTAACAAATAAAAATAATAATGCAAATGTAATAACATTTGAATGATATTTACTTTAATAAATGTATTATTATTATTATTTAATTAAATTATTATAATTAGAAGTGTTTTTTCATTAGTAGTTCTTGTTAGTGTAGTTAACTAATATTTACAAATTAAACCTTAAAGTCTTACCAACTATTTTAATTAATTAATTNATAAATAAATAGGGCCAAAATCTTAAAGCAGTAAGGCTTGTATTTATTTATTTTTAATAAATAATTGAATAACATAAATTATAGATTTATTATTTTTTATTATATTTTATTTATGTATTGCTGAACTCATTGCAATGCATTCTAGGATTTCCTTTCTTTCTTAATAAATAAATAGGGCCAAAATCTTAAAGCAGTAAGGGATGTATTTATTTATAATAAATAATTTAACATAAATTATAGATTTATTATTTTTTATTGTATTTTAGTTTAGTTATTTTTTTGTTGAACTCATTGCAGTGCATTCGTATGGAAGCCCGTTTCCGCCACTAAATAAAAAAATATAATTCT
>NW_015519603.1:1838-2764 GCF_001515645.1 Sinocyclocheilus grahami | reverse complement strand
TTTTTAAAACATCATCCTATGGTTTACTTACAATTATGCATTTTAATCTGGTGAAAGGATGCAGTATTTTGATGGAAATATTGCACAGCATCTTTTAAGTTCTTGCACTGACATTTTTTAAGTGGCACTGACCTTGAATTTAAGTTGCAGTAACACTACTCATCCACTAGAGGAATTACAATGAGGCTTCACTTGGTGCAATGCAAACTGAAGAATTACAATTTAGTCTTGGCTTTATTTTCAGCTCAGGTTCCAATGAGTTTATAGTGACATTTTCATTAAATACAATAGTACATGACAAGGCAGTTGACTCCATAAGCAAGAGACAGAAGAAAATAGTTTGACAGACACTGGATGCAGCCAAACATCCGAATTGTTTAATATAGAGTCGATCCGTACCTGAAACAAAAAAGACATGACTAAGAGAAAATTACCAAGCATGCACTGGTTGCCTACAATCTAAGTATTAATTTAAAAGGACTTACCATATGACTTGCTTCTATTCATAAACATCTTTTTTATCTGCAATGTACTGTACAATCTCCGCAGGAGTCATAAGCTTCTCAGCCTCTGCGTCTGGTATCTCAAATCCTGCGGATGGAACAATGTGTTTGAGCACCACAATTCAAATCAAATGTTTAGAAAGTATTTGAAACCTGTGATATGCTTTAATGGTACGGGAACAACCCCATACTAACCGAACTCATCTTCCATAGCCATTATAATCTCCACCTGGTCCAAGCTGTCCAGCCCCAGATCTTTCATGAAATGAGATGATGTTTGCAGCTTGAGGAGCGAAAAAGTATCAGAGATTGATGCTAGGAATCTGTATATACAATATCTCAATGTAAAAAGAGCAGCTTGTCTAACTACAAAAAACACATTAAACTAACAATGAATGAAAAAAAATTACTTCTCAAGCATTT
>NW_015519603.1:0-1582 GCF_001515645.1 Sinocyclocheilus grahami | reverse complement strand
TACAGTAAGTATAAAGTATCTCTCACCTTGTCTGGACTGATCTTGTCATACAGTTTAAGGACGTACAAGACACGCTCTTCAATGTTCTCTAAAGTGAGGGGTGGAAGATCCCCGTAATGCCGACTCGGATGAACAGACGGACCTGAAATCTAGAGACATTCAAACATTTACATTGATTCACTTTGAAGATGCTTTGTCCAAAATGACTTGCAGATGAGGAACATAAGCAATTTATCACAGAACCAATAAAAGTCCACGTGCACAATACCAGGTTCATTAGAAGGAAGATCATTAGAACGTAAAATGTGACCGAATCTATCAGCCTCCAACATTCTGTCCGACATCTTTTGTTTGTTACAGGGGGACGGGGGGAGAGACATCTCTCTTTTCTCTCTTATCTCTTCATTTTTTGGTTCTGTAATAAAAGATGTTGAACAGAATGTTAAATTATGTGGCTGTCATTCTGTCCAACATCATCTGTGTTCCACATAAGAAATGAAGTCGCACCATACAGGTTTGGAACGACATGTTGACAATTTTGATTTTTGAAGTGAACAGCCACTTCAGTAATAGCGACAATGAAAGATGCAAGGAGACTGACGGAAGTAGTAGCTGTAAAGATGCACACAGTCTAGTATGTATAAACTCTTGGTGTTTTATTAAGTTAACTGATCAGCTATTTAAAGCCTTGCAGGTCACAGCCGGAAAAGACTAGTGACTGATGTGGTTGATGTATGTTGTGAATGCACACTACTTAAACTTTGTATGGCTGCCAGCTGTCATGCACGGAAAGACACAGGTAGGTCACTGTGTAGTAGGCCACAGAGACAAACATTCCCCATCCGCAGAACGCTCACCCGCACTAGTTCAGTCCACCTCGTCCGCTGGCTGCACGAAATGACACAGAGCGGGCGCTGCTTTGAGACGAGAGGCGCGCAGGCGGATCTTGTGAACGCGTTGCCATGATTTAACCTTGCAGTGGCGCGGGCGACGGAGCGCACACAATATGCAAGCACACGGGACGCCATATCTGTGAACTTCTATCCCACAATTCACTGCGACAAACTGAACATAAGTTTGAGGTGCGCGTGCGCACTTTGTCGGGGGAAGTCCGGCTGTTTTCCGCGAATCGGTTCTTTTGAATAGTTCGTTCAAACCTGAATGAATCAAATTCATTGAGAAGATCCGACTTGAACGAATGATTCATTCACGAGTCATGCGTCACTATTAAGAGAACGTTTCAGCGAATCGGTTCATTTGAACAGTTTATTTCAAAGAACCGCCCCAGAAACCGAGCTATTGAACCGTATGAACTAATCCAATTCATTGAAAAGATCCGACTCTAAACTATTTCACGAATCGGAATTATTATTTACTAAGTTATATTTAACTGATAGCTGTTGAATTACATAATAATGTCATTTAAATTATGGAATACTCTGTATGCGCAATATTTAAAATAATAAGGCTTTTATTTTGAAACTATAATGTCTGCCAGTTACGCATGGGATTTTAAGGAAATTGTCTATCGAAGTCAGTCGCTGCGTCCGAAATCGCATACTGCTTAGTAGGTACTACATTT
>NW_015519602.1:1720-2764 GCF_001515645.1 Sinocyclocheilus grahami | reverse complement strand
CTAAATTATCCACTAACCTAGTTTATAATAGTATTTTTGTCATAGTTTGATTATATATTTTTTCATTTGTTATTTTTCATTCAAATGAAGTTGTCTATATTGTCTATATGCCTTACTCCCCCTAATAAAAAGGCTTTCTCACTGGATCTCATAAGTGAGTGGTCACTGAAAGGTGAGGAGTTTGCATCACACGGATGACAGACACCAGCCTGAGCTCACTTGTCTGTGTTGCTGAACACAAGCGTCACAGTGCAGGTCCTCAGCCGTTCCTGCAGGACTCACCTCTGCTGGAGGAAGTCTGTGACGCGTCTGAAGTCTGCGCAGCAGTACTCTCTCTTCATGTCCATCAGCACGCTGTCAGACGCAGACTGCACCGGCACGTGGAGGAAGGCGTAGACCCGCGGGTGCTGCAGGATCCGCACCATCTCCTGAGGAACAACACAGACGACACCGCAGTCTCTCTAGCAGGCTTTCTCTCATGGTTTACAGGGTTTGACCGTGCGAGAGTTTCACTGTGAAAATATATTTCTGAGCATGTATGTGGAAAAATACCTGTGTATTTAAAATAAATCAGTTTGAAATGTAAGGTTGTAAAGCCTCTTGAAAATACCGATGGTATAACTCGTCTTAATGATCATTTCAGGAGGTCTTAAATTTGGGGATGAAATATAAGGAATGGTAATACAGTCTAATGTGATTATTAAACTTCAAAAGGCTGTGATTTCATTAAATATTAAAGTTAAAACGCGGTGCTAAAGGCTCACCGTTTCAGAGCAGTTTGAACATATGAATACCACGCATCTCCCTCATCTTTTTAAATGAGCAGCTGGCAATCATAAATAATAATGTTTTTCATAGTTATTATTGGTATTTTGGTTAAATAAACAGTATATGGCAGTTAGTAATGTGAGTAAACTCTTATAGCTTCAGTCTGGGCCGCTCGTCACAAATATATTTGACTAGTATTGGCATAATAATCAGTTTTTTACCATTAATCAAAGAGGGCCTTTGGATAATTGCATAACTATTAAATACAGTTTAAAG
>NW_015519602.1:0-481 GCF_001515645.1 Sinocyclocheilus grahami | reverse complement strand
AAAAAACAAAAGATAAATAAATATTGAACATGCTCAACCAACAATGATCTTAAATGTGTTTCATATGTACTATATCAGGAAACTGCCGCTCACTATTAATTAAGCAATGAATCAAATCAATAAATAAATGATTAAACACAACCTGTGTTTCTCACTCAAAGAACAACCCGAGTGAAGAAAACGGTTTCTCTCGGTCTCATTCAGAGGAACCGTTGATTACGGCTCATCCTCACAATTAAACTGCATTGTGTGTGTGCAGCCCCTCCACCGCACCACGCATCTCCTACATTAGACGATCAGAATTAAACCAGTTAATTATTGTAAAGAATAGTGACTGATTAGCAGTGCACATAAACTGAGTCCACTTGCACTGGAACGAGTGAAGAACCTCAGCGAGTGTCACATGATCACAGACACGAGGCTCAAACCCATCCTCTGCTTTACAGCTTTACTAACGACTGCAGACTCACTCCAGACAGAG
>NW_015519601.1:2225-2764 GCF_001515645.1 Sinocyclocheilus grahami | reverse complement strand
CACAAACGTGCTAAACCTAAGGGTCAATACATGAAGGGCTAATTTATGCAGAAGACACTAGATCAACACACATCTGCAATGTGAAGCAGCAGCATGACCGTGCATACGCTGAGATGCTTACGACCTGCCTGTCTGTGGGTGTGTGCTTATGTGAGAAAGGAAGGCAGCGACAGCTAGAAAGAAGGTGAAAAAATTTGCACAAGCCTCTCAAAAATGAGAAAAGTTGGAGCATTGTAGGGAGTTAATAAAGCATGATGCTTTTGTCACTGTGGGGTTTACAGGCTGTCAGCACACCGGCGCTCCAACACTCCTGTTGGGGAGGTACAGCAGTAAAGCAAACTGTTGTTGTTTTTTTATCAGACACACATAAAGATGGGCCAATATGGATCAGAAAACATAAACACTTTTTTTTTTTTTTTGCGTTTCTAGCTTAAAAATGTATTTATAAAACTCATAATTCTGATTCTAAATTCTGATTGGATTAACCAAATTTGAAGCTATTGTAAAATTACATTATTTATATGTCCAATAGTTTGTGG
>NW_015519601.1:0-825 GCF_001515645.1 Sinocyclocheilus grahami | reverse complement strand
AGATTGGTTAATGCATCATTGCTGAATAAAAGTATTAATCTTAACTTTTGACTGATATATACACCAAAAATTATGCATAGTGGAACGTCTTTTATCATAGTGCTGTGGCTGCAGTTTTATCACTGTTGTCATTTCAACAGTGAAGAATCCAAAACCATATCAGGCAGCTTGAAAATTAAATAACAGAATGCAATATTCAAAAAGCTGTTCTCCATTCTCAGAGGCAACTGCCGAGAATGGGGAGCGAATTGTTTTGTTGGCCTCTGTTGCACGGCGTCATCATGCATGCAGCCAGCGAGAATAAACCTCTGCTCTCTCTGACAGATAGCAGCGCGAGCGTATTGGCGCGCAGGCAAGGCTTCAGCCAGGCGGAACAGGAGCTGTACCAGCTGCCCGTGGTTGTGTGGGATGGAGGAGAGCCCGTCCTCAGCAGCACCAGCACGCTTACGCTCAGGGTGTGTCCATGCCAGCGCGGGGCCAGGACGCCAGTGTGCAGGGCTCAAGCATTCCTGTCCTCGGCCGGTCTCAGCACCGGAGCCCTCATTGCCATCCTGCTGTGCGTGCTCATCCTCTTGGGTAAGACTGAAAACACAACAGCCAAGATAAGAACTAGATTTTTTCCTTCATGAATTTGCCATCAGGGAAAGAGCAGAAACATACGAAGGGGTCAAAAGTTCTGAATCCAGAAGTAAAATTATTCTTTTTCTTTCTTTCAATTTAAATTTGAGTGAGTCTTCAATAATTTTATTTTTTAAATATTTTTGTAGGATTTTTAGTAATAATTTTCTTTATTTTATTCTCACTTTCTTGACAGACAGACGGATA
>NW_015519600.1:453-1639 GCF_001515645.1 Sinocyclocheilus grahami | reverse complement strand
ACTCTGATCCAGCAGCTGAACAACTCTCAAGACAAGCTTGACATGGTCTAAAGAGAACTCAGGTACTCTTATAGGCTGCAAAAGGAAACGCAGTGGGAGAGACACCCTACTCCTGCATCCTCACTCAGCAGTGAAAACTCCCTTTGCACCAAGCTACGAAGGGGGGAGCCAACACTTTCTGCTTAATAACTCAGCAGACAGAACCATAATACCTCCAGCAACCACAGAGAGGAGGGGGTCCCTTCCAAGCATCCCTGCAGCAGTGCATGATGTGACCCCCAGAGACCTTGACAAGCTAGCCAGAAAAATCCCAGCAGTCACATGGCCAGGAAAATAATAGTATCTACTTTATGCAGTACTAGCAGTAATTTAGAACGGTGGCGTCGTTTTAAACATTGCTTGCAAGCAGACCCAGTAATCAATCTTATGTGTCTGTCTCATAAGTTTTAGTAACTTCTTATCCATGCGCATACCAGTTTCTGATCAAAATCAGATAAAACTATAGCTTGAATGTGCCTTCCAACAAGCAGTAGAAAGTTTTCAGTGCTATAAAGTGTTTAAATCGTACGATAAGAAACGAACCTGATTTTAGCGAAGAAAGGACATTTCTGTCGTTAGTGGAGCATAGGTCTTTTTCTGACGACGGAATCTCAGATTAGCAGCTCACATAAATGGTACCAAAATAAATCGGTCTGATCTTGGGCGAAGAAATCCCCTTTTTCAGCACTGTGTAGGTGATCTGAGCGATGCTCCTCATTTCACTGATTTAAGGCCTTATTATGTGTATCATTGTATTTATATGGATCCGCTCATGTGAAACATTTACGTAACTTCTTATACATGCGCATACCAGTTTCTGATCAAAATCAGTTAAAACTATAGCTTGAATGTGCCTTCCTACAAGTAGTAGAAGTTTTCAGTGCTGTAATGTGTTTAAATCGTACGATAAGAAACTAACCTGATTTTAGCACAGAAATCCTAATTTCTGTTGTTAGTAGAGGGTACGCCTTTTCTGACGACGAAATCTCAGATTAGCAGCCTGTATAAATGGTACCAGAATAAATCAGTCTGATCTTGGGCGAAAAAATCCCCTTTTTCAGCACTGTGTAGGTGATCTGAGCGATGCTCCTCATTTCACTAATTTAAGGCCTTATTATGTGTTACGTATCATTGTATTTCATTTTGA
>NW_015519600.1:0-340 GCF_001515645.1 Sinocyclocheilus grahami | reverse complement strand
CGCATGAGTTTCCCATGCATGCTCACAGCAGTGCAAGTTCTGCTTCCCTTGCACCTGATGTGAGTTTGCATTGGTCTCCTAGCAACACGTGACCCCGGAAGTGTGAGCAGACTCTTCCGGTTAATCTGACAACAGCCCCACTTCACAGACCTGTGTGTAAACAAAGAACGTCTCGGTTACGTATGTAACCCTCGTTCACGTCGGAGGACCGACGAAATTGGGATCTCGCTTAGAGGGACCAATCTACTTCGAGTGTAATCTAAACGAGCCAATGCACATTGGCATGCGATTATTGCATCCAGCTGCTGCTGATCACACCGTGAGTATAAGTAGGCAGCAG
>NW_015519599.1:1995-2765 GCF_001515645.1 Sinocyclocheilus grahami | reverse complement strand
CTAATGTAGTTAACTAATGAACCTTATTGTAAAGTGTTACCATGAACTTTATATAGTTGCATATATTGTAAAATCTCAATGCTGTTGTACTGTTAGGCAGATCTATTTAAGGAAAAATTATTATTCAGATTACTTGGAATGCTCAGAGCCATAAAACTGGTTTATCCCTCCAATAGCACAAATTGGTAGAATTGGTTGGGGTGTTTTTGTGGTTTTGTTGCCTGCTACAAATGGGTGATTATTCAAACACATTTTAAGTTTTTTTCCAAGTAGAAGAGTTTTACACCACAATACATTTTTATTTCTGTTTATCTGTGATGTCAATTACCTCACACAACATGACAATGTTACGAAACACTGTCCTGACATGCTTGGGGTCTAATGCCTGGCGGTTAAATGATGACTGAGTTGTCTTGTTTATGTACACAGTTTTGTATAAAGCTACATCCATATTCAGTTTCTGCCATTCAGGAGTAGCTGTCTTTGACCTCCTCTGCTTTCATCTTATCAATGAAGTGTTTCTCTCACATTTTTAATTAACTGAATGATATAAACATACATTTCTCTTGCTGAATCTTAAAAGAGTTGCTTTGTAAAGCAAGGTTCCTCTTGACAGTAGCATGCCAGGTATGAATATAATGATGGCTGCTAACAGCCATTCTGGCTAACTACCATTTCACAGTAATTATATAATAGCTCAGATTGTAATGCTTTCTTAGACCCAAGGGATCTACAACAGGCTGCGTAAAAAGCAGATTTTTTTTTTTTTT
>NW_015519599.1:0-697 GCF_001515645.1 Sinocyclocheilus grahami | reverse complement strand
TTTTGCCTCACTAAAAATACACCTCGCTGCCCAGTACACACACAAATACACACATACCCCCCCCTCCAAAACAACAACACACACACACCTCAAATACATTGTTTTTCATGTCTGGGGCTCTGGACCAAATCCCCAGTGTACAGCAGTATGTTTCAGAGAGCAGATAACACAAAAATCAGAGAAGGTTCTAGAAACCAGACCCAGCAGAAAGAGGGGGAGCAAGAAAGTGGGAAGATATAGCATGGGGAGAGGCCCTTTCATGTCTGTGAGCTGTCACTCTGTTCTGTAAGAGAAAGATAGAATGGCAAAACAGAAGAAAACCACAACAAGATACAGTTCACAGTGGATGGAGTCAAGAGCTTGGATGTGTGATGTCGTATTTGTGTTCATGAAGCTCTTTCAAACACTACACAACTGTTTTATGGCTATAAATGGTGTGTATTCTTAAGCAGCGTGTGTTCTTGTGCCTTTGGATTTTATTAGCATAAAAAGGCGTACTTTGTGCCCTGGTTGTGCATGTGTGTTTATGCTTGCCAGGAAAAGCTGTGTTTGGCACGCAAAAGCTTGTGTATTGTGTCTGTGCATGTCTTTGTAGTTGAACTTCTGTCTTGGCTCAGATAATCACTCTTATGTATGTTGTAGAGGAGCAGATATTGGCACTCACCCGCATCCACACAGCTCTGATCTCTCTCTCTCT
>NW_015519598.1:1934-2765 GCF_001515645.1 Sinocyclocheilus grahami | reverse complement strand
TAGAAGTAAACTTGCAATTGCGAGAAAAAAGTCAGAATTGTCAAAGAAATGCAACCAGCTGGTGGCAAACCAATTGACTTGTGTTAACAAGTTCCAAAACCAAAGCAAGAACTGCTTGACCAGCCAACTGTATCTCATGAAAATAAATCCATGCAATTATATAAATTCATGCAATTTTACAATGCAACTTATAGGGAAAGTGTGTTTTTTAGAACAAAAAGGAAAAAAAAGGATGAAACACAAATGAGATCATATAAATTCATACGAATTAGCCACCAATTCACTAAACCATAAAATAGTCACAAATCGCCATGACAGTGTTGCAACCAGCTGCTATTACCTATTGTTTTTTTCCATCACTGAAAGACTGAAGAAATGTTAAAGTCTAAAGAGTTTCAAAACTGTTCATACACACAGTTTTTACACACTTAAAAGCACCCAATCAAAATCTGAATTCAGCTAAATAATCTGCCCTTCTTCCCAGAAGCCCAGTGACAAATGAGCCAAAATGAGCCAAAGTGAGTAAGCTGAGTATTGTGATCTAAAATACTCTTCTGTTTATGTTGGAGGCTTACAGAGAGAGATGACTGTTACATCTCAGGGGAGTTTTCATTAAAAACTGGAAAACAGCCTAATAAGACAATATGCAGGAATAAAGTAAAGAGGGACATCTCCTGTAATTGTTTCTATAAACAAATTTGAACGTAAAATAAAACAGAAGCCATTAGATTACCAAACATTAAAAAACACCATAGACTGAAGTTGAATTGCTTTAATGCAATGTACATGACTCTTGATTTTCCACAGTCTGACAATTGTTGCCCTCTACTT
>NW_015519598.1:0-1588 GCF_001515645.1 Sinocyclocheilus grahami | reverse complement strand
ACTTCATTATTCTTAGGGCCATTTTGTTAATGTTTCATCCTCTTTATGTCTTTTTTTCCTCTGACTCCCTTTAAATTAACAAGAATCTTTGAGCTTTTGAACAACAGTACAGAATTACTGTAGAGTAGGACCTCTCTGTCTTTACCAGTGTACTGTCGACACACACATGCACCCTATATCTATGTTACTAATCTACTGAGCTGGCTCACTGTCTAGTCAATAGGCAGAATCCTGACTAAAATGGAACCTAATAAGAGAGTTCCACAAAAATACATGCAGTGCTGCCTTAAAAGTGTAAAATGAATTAAATTAGGTTGCTTAAAGTTACCTTTCTTTCGGTCCTTTGTTTTATGACTGGTTTGGGAATACAGCATTTCCGTCAGTCTATCTGACTTCTCGTCATGTTTGACTGCAAATTATAACACAACACACTTTTTATTATTATTATTGCCCATGCTTATCATGTCAAGGATGCTCCTCTCTGACATTATATATGACATTATGGCACAGAATATGGAAAACTACAAAGTCTATACAGTATATAAAATAGGCTATAGCAAGAATAAAAGATGGAGGTATGGTTAAAAAGCATTAAATAAACACAACTATAAATTCTATAAACCATGTGATCATATACTGGTATAATACATAACATACCTGCACAACACAAATAAAATGCTAAAAATATATAATTTATAGATGTAGATTTTACACAACATCAATCTCCTAAAAATATTATTTCTAAATGTACTGTATATCTTTACATGTCAAAATGTATTATTAATATTATTATTATTAAAACTATAATGAAAGTTTTTGTGTCCTTTGTTTTATGGCCGCTAAAATCGTGATGAAATGGAAGTAGCAACATATCCTTTTTTTTTTTTTTTATTGGGACGTACATACAACAAATTACTGAAAAAGAAAAAAAAATGCATGGTTGGGACTTGGTTCTATCCATTGTCTGTCGATTTGATTTTGAGATGTGGGCATTGCACTAAAAAAATGGAGGCAGATGAATGAGAGAAATCTGTCAGTTTCACAAGAAGAACATTTTGATGAACATTACATGGTCAAAATGTAAAATTAAATTAAATTAAGTTAAAACATACATAGATGAACCATTCACAATGATATCTATAATACACATTTAGAAAATAGGTAGGGTGAACTTTCTTTTCATGCCAACTTCAAACCCCACATCACATATCACTTTTTCAACATGTCCATCTACACCTAGGGGTGATCAGGGTAACTTTCACAGCCATCACATCACACACTTGACATTCTAGTATAAAAGTTCAAACAGTTGTGTAGAGGGAAGAATTTAAGCTATTTAATACACCTCCATTCATTCAACAACAGCAGTCTAAATCCACATCACAAGAGAAAAAGCCAGACAGCAATTACTGAGCTTAATACTTTTTACCCCCTCAGGGGTGAGAGAACTCACTTGAAACCACATCAAGAATTATGCATACCTAAGGGCCTACCCATTTATAAAAAGAAAAAGAAATCCTTCAGATATCTCAAGGGATGTTACAACTTAATGAGATCATTCTGAACAAAATGTAAAAAACATTAACAC
>NW_015519597.1:862-2765 GCF_001515645.1 Sinocyclocheilus grahami | reverse complement strand
GGATGTTGCAGGTGCCACTTTCATGGCAGCAGGCAGCTCCGCCCCCGAGCTTTTCACATCTTTGATTGGTCAGGCCTCTAGCAATGTTTTTCAGTAAGTTGTTGCTGTAAATAAGTCATCAATAAATAATTGTCTCTTCATATCAGGTGTGTTCATCACCAAGGGAGACCTGGGGGTGGGAACTATTGTGGGATCAGCTGTCTTCAACATCCTGGTCATCATTGGAGTTTGTGGAATATTTGCTGGACAGGTAGTATATGCATATGCAATACATTAAATATGAAACGTTACAGTTCTCGTGACTTTCCACCGTTCCTGCTTCACAGACCATCACTCTGACCTGGTGGCCACTCTTCCGTGACTCTATCTACTACATCCTCTCAGTGTTGGCCTTGATTCTGGTAAGCGGGAGCATGACTGTGTCTGAATGTTAAATTTATGATTTTAACCCTTATTTTCTATTAAATCGAACACTTAATTCATTTTTGTGTTTGTTTTTGTGCATTTCAGATCATATATGACGAAAAAGTAATTTGGTAAGTGTGCTAAAATCATAAAGAAGGTGTAATAATGCTCATTGACATTTAAGTGAACCAAACTTATAGCATATAATATCACTGTTGCAGGTGGGAGACTATAATCCTCATAACAATGTATGGAGTTTACATCCTTATCATGAGGTAAGTATCTAACATGTTTATTTATTCGACACAATAACAGTCGAAATGTAATTTATGTTAATATTTATGTATATATTCATTTATTTCTTTATTTTTAACATACTTAAATGTCATTTTCACATGATATAATATGAGTTTGTGTGTGCTTCTTTCAAGGTTTAACAGTCAGATTTGGGGCTGGGTGGAGCAGAGGTTTGGTATCCCAGGTCAGCCGTGTTTGATGAGCAGTCTGTGCAGAGATGTGTCGGTAGGAGAGGCAAGCCCACACTGTGACACCTCCATGATCCTCTTGAAGAAAGGTGTGTGTGGGTGGAGGGTGGAACTGTGTGGATCATACTGAGTGCTTGTGCATTATAAAGTATCACGTCTCTCTCTCTCTCTCAGGTCAGAATGCGGGTGGCCAGGACTCCCCGGTGGTGATGGTGGATGAGTTGATGAGTCTACACCCTCACCAGTTCTCCTTCTCAGAGGCAAGCCTCCGTGTCATGATCACGCCTCACTTCTCCCCCCGCACTCGCCTCAGCATGGCTGGACGCATGCTCATCACTGAGGTACTGGCTGGATGCTTGCTCGCTTTGTGCACGTCTGGATCTGACAACAGCATCTCCGTTTCTCAACCAAGAATATAAACTATCAGGCTAGTTTGATGTACAGTATGGATTATAGGAAGCTATTAGAGTTCCCATATATTCTTTATTAGTGTATCAACTTTGTCTCAAAAATTGATTATTGTCTTGTCTTCCAGTAAAAATATTTCAGTGTCCTTAAAACAAAATAAATTAATTTTAGAAATAAAATGTATAAGATATTAAGACTATAGAGCAAGAGAATACACTACCGTTGAATTGTTTGAGGTTGATACGATTTTTTGAAAGTAGTCGCTTATGTTCTCCAAAGCTGCATTTATTTGCTCACAGTAAAAACAGTAATGTTATGAAATAAAATTACATTTTAAAATAACTGTTTTCATATATTTTAATGTAATTTATTCCTGTAATGGCAATGCTGAATTTTCAGCAGCATATTTTCTCTAGTCTTGTGTCACATGATCCTTCAGAAATAATTTCTTCTTTCTTATTATTCTTCATTTCAGGTGTTGTCTTTCTTACATTTCTATTATTATCAATGCTGAAAACAGTTGTGCTACTCAGTAAATTTCAAAAGAACAGCATTTATTTTAAATATAAATATTTTGTAACATTATAAATGCACTGTAGAAAAAA
>NW_015519597.1:0-522 GCF_001515645.1 Sinocyclocheilus grahami | reverse complement strand
TATTATCTTACACAGATTTTAATTTCAAATAACTTGTTTCTTGTTTAAATTATGATTTATATAGATTAAGGAAGACAATCAGTGCTTCTAAAATTAGGAAACATAAAAATGGACACAAATGAGAATTGATCACATTCAGTAAGAAATATGAAATAAAATTTTTGTACAAAATGTGAGAAGCAAGACAGTCAGTTTGAGCTCATTTAATGTCATTGCTGTCTTGGAGAATTATTAAAGAGATTTCATTTATGATTTCTCTTTTCTATGGGTCGTTTAATATGACCCTTCAGCTGTAACTTCTGCAACAGGTAACAGATTTGTGACTGATCCAATCCTTAGATCATCTGCTGTCATTTTCTGTATAACTGAAAGTTAACTCCTCAAATGTCAGCAATAGTATTTCTTCCTAGGTGTAGGCATCTTCAGACACTACTCCTGATTTCCATTTTTGTTGAGACCCCTTTAACCTTATGTAACCATTCTGTTGTTTGTTTGAGCAAATGCTTTATTCCATCTACAGTC
>NW_015519596.1:2143-2765 GCF_001515645.1 Sinocyclocheilus grahami | reverse complement strand
TTTTTTTTTTCAGTTAATTGACAATGTGTAAAATGATGCATAAATTATTAGAATAATTTCTAATAAATCATATTTCAATTCAAAAATACATAATCAATGATTTGTTTGTGTGCAGAGGGTAATGGAGAGACGTGTCCAAAAGGTTTTGTATTGGACACAGCATCTTACTGTGCCGGTATGTACTTTATAAACAGTTTTCAAATGTATATGCAACTGCATATTAGCTATGAAAGCCCACATTCTTTTACCAATATCAAAACAAAATTTATTGTAGAATGTGATTGGAATATTTTGTTGTTGTTTTGTCTTTTAGATGAGGACGAATGTGCTGTTGACTCTCCCTGCTCACACTCATGTAATAATATCATGGGTGGTTTCTCCTGCGCGTGTCCTTCTGGATTCACCATCTCTACCGAGTCCAACACCTGCCGAGGTCAGATCTATATTAATACAAGATACAGTATTTTGATGGCACTATCCATAATAAAGTTCAAATGTTCCTAGATGATATTAGCACATTTGACTGGAAGGCAGTGAAAAGTTAATCTCCAGTTTCTTACTGTGATTTCTGTTGTGATTCAGATATTGATGAGTGCACCCAAGGTTCCCACTTGTGTCACCC
>NW_015519596.1:0-1994 GCF_001515645.1 Sinocyclocheilus grahami | reverse complement strand
TTCTCAAGTCAACAACAATTATAAAAGTCATTGAGATTTTCACAATGAAACTCTTTAGACTGAATTGTTCTAGATGCAGGAACTATCGAGAATGTAGAGGAGTAAAATGACCAATCTTTTCCTTCAGATGTGGATGAGTGTCAAGAATCAGCAGTCTCTCCATGCCAGCAGCAGTGTTTCAATACTCTAGGCTCCTACCGTTGCACCTGCCATCCAGGATACCAGCAAGTGGGACATCGCTGCCTGGGTCAGTGTCATTTTGTAAAACCATATTGAATTTCACAGGTTCATTGGTGTTGGTTAGTGGAGTTTTTGAATAGCATGTCTCATGGGATTTACTCTTTTCAGACTCTAAGACTTCCATCGGACAAGTTAGGAATGCATAGGAATGCGTTTTTACTTTTGTTTTACACTCTGGGAGATGAAATTATGTCATCATTGATTCACCTTTTTGTCATCCCAAAGCTGAAACATAAAATAAGATATTTTGAACAGTGGGAGCCAAACAACATTGAAGCCCATTGACTTCCATTGAGACATTCAAATATCTATTGTGTTCAGCAAAAGAAAGAAAGTCATACAGGATTGGAACGACATCAATGATGACAGAATTAAATTTTTTTCAGACTTTACCTTTAAATATATATTCTATATTTTTAATTTCCTTAAAATTCGTTCAGTGTGCAGTTATGAGGAAATTTAAACAAACACACCAAGGGTGGAAGATGAATAGAAGTTTTTGAATGACTCGGGCAATATTGTGCTCAGAAGATATTAACAGAATCAAAACTGTAGCTTAGTAAGCTTGCATTTTACTTAACATCATTTATGCTTGTTTATAATCAGATATAAATGAGTGTTTGAGGAATGTGTGTGCAGCACACCAACAGTGCCGAAACACAGATGGAGGATATCAGTGTTTTGACAGCTGCCCATCTGGCATGACCACAGCGGAAAATGGAGTGTGTGTGGGTAAGGAGTCACACAATTAAGACCCTGTTACTTCAACAAATCAGTTTATTTTAAATGTGACATGCCCTCTGTTCCTCGCAGACATAGACGAATGCCAGGATGGCAGTCACATGTGCCGCTACAGTCAAATCTGCCAGAACACGATTGGTGGGTATGGATGTGTTTGTCCTCGAGGCTACCGCTCTCAAGGTGTAGGTCGACCTTGCTTAGGTAAGGGTCATAAACAGTCAAGCAATTTCAAATATGTGACCCCGTCTGTGAAATCCAGGCTAAAGTCTAATTATGAAAAAAAAAAAATAACTGAAATCACTCACATTTATAAACTATGTAAAACTAATGCATGTTATTTTTTGGCATTGCAGATATTGACGAATGCGCGCAGGTGCCCAGCCCTTGTGCTTTTCAATGCCGGAATGTTCCAGGTAGCTTCCGCTGCCTTTGTCCACCACGGACGGTTCTTCTGGGTGATGGTCGCTCATGTGCTGGGCTTGAGAGAGGACATATCTTTACCAACAGTACCCGGGTACAAGCCAGGCTGCGGCCCCAGCTGGTATCTACTTTAGAGCGACCTTACCTCACTCGCCTCTCAGTCCTACCAGAGCACCTTGGATCTTCACGTCGTCCCAGGCATGAATGCCCAGTTGGATACACTAGCAAGGATGGTACTTGCATAGGTGTGTAACATTACACTATATTGTATCTTATCTTATCCAAACTGAGACTGGAACCTATCCCAGCAATAGCAGGGCAACATGCTGTATGGATGGCCAGTCAAAAGGGTTGAATTAGCATCAAAAGGGTTGAATTTTATTATATTTTTATATATATATTTTTTTTATTTATTTAAACCATCACTTGACAGTCAGTAGTCATACCATCAACCCTGGACTTTATTTTACTTTGTTTTTAATTGATATATTCAATATAATTTACCAGAAATATATAGTTCAGTCATGAAACTCTAGATGGTGCAGGCGACTGGTTGTTAACGTAACCAATGATATTCAGAGAGTTAAACGACT
>NW_015519595.1:2366-2766 GCF_001515645.1 Sinocyclocheilus grahami | reverse complement strand
ACTTGAGCAGTTCTGCAAAGAAGAGTAGGCAAATATTGCAAAGTCAAGGTGATTCTTTTCTATACCCACTGTATGTCTCTCCGTATGAATGTTTCTAGGCTTCCTATTATCTTCAATTAATAGAACAATTAAATCACTTAACAAATGATAGGTTGCACAAGTATTTACAGGTCATACACACACACACATTCAACCATCCAAATTTTAATATTGCAACTGAATTCAGAGCATGTGTTCAGAGTTTAGAGAATATCGATATTCATAAATATTCAAGACACCTTTTCTTCTCTGTCTCGCGGGGACTTTTAGTCTGTCTTATATCTCAGATGGGGATGAAAGAGAACGAGAATAAAGAGAGCAGCTGGTGCAATGATGGTGAGAACAGTCATGTTCATTTTTT
>NW_015519595.1:0-876 GCF_001515645.1 Sinocyclocheilus grahami | reverse complement strand
GCAGGAGCAGAGTTAGATAGCAGGACTGCCTCTTCGTTTCACTGCATTCTGGCAGAATTCAGTGCAAAGATAAGCATAATCTCCACAGCCTACCACAGTGTTTTAATGGGTCTCATATTTTACACTCAAATAAAATATGGAAAAGAATAAATCAAAAATGGAAACATACTGTATTATTATTAGAACAGCTTTGTTCCCTATGTGATCATTTTACTTGATATCTTCGATTTCCAATTATTATAGGCACTTCACTTTCTAATGATTAAGACAATGTTTAAGGTGCTAACATTAGCTTTGCAGTTCATAGATTATCAACACAGATGGCAACAACAAAAAAATTGCTATGCTATGCAGTGCTAGCATTTCTTCTGCAGGTGTATGATTATCAACAGATAATTTACTGTATTATTTACTACACTACTGAAAAAGTTTGGAGTCAGTAAGATGTTTTTTTTTAAAGAAATGAATACTTTTATTCATCAATGATAAATTAAATTGATCAAAGGTGAAAGTAAAGACATTTATAATGTTTCAAATATTTATTTTACAAAAGATTTTTGAAATCAGAGTAAAATTCCAAGCAGCATTCTACACTATTCCAAGTATAGGAAGTTGTAATTTCCGTATTGAATTAAACATGCACAACAACATGCAGCCTTTTGACATGATGTTGTGTAATTCAACAGCTGTATACAAGGTCAAGTGTCACTGGGTGCTGTTGTGTCAAACTCAGACTATAGATACATAGTGTGCAAGTGCCACTGTGTTTATAATCTAATGTCTGGAGACTAATCATCCATGTTAGAGCATGGGTTCAGATGTGGTAGGTCGTGGGCAGCAGCTATTTTTACAGTGGCATTGTTACATAGTAAACAG
>NW_015519594.1:1318-2766 GCF_001515645.1 Sinocyclocheilus grahami | reverse complement strand
GCTGCTGTTTGACAAGAAGACTGGCTCATTCGGTGTGGAGACTGTCACACACAACAGGAGTGAGTTTATCTTGCCTTAAAACCTGAGTTACTTCAGTCTCCATTTTTATCATACAAGGATAGTAAATGCCATCTAATGCTTTTATGTTTTAGTCGTGCAGTTGGTGAAGATTCAGAGAGGCCTTACCAAGCTGAAAATGGTCATAGACAGTCATCACAATCCACCGAGAGAACTTTTGTTTGAAAGCATGAAGGTGAGGAGAAAGACTTGGATTGGCTTACCTTAAATGGTCTATATCTGATGTACTGATGTGTCTCCCACAGAAACGAAATGCTTTCTGTCGGCTGCTGCAGCTTATGAAAGCTGCTCACTCCCAGCAGTCTGAGCTTGATGTCATCTCTGTGTTTGTGGGCACCTGGAATATGGGTATGGATATACAGTATATCATTAATAAACGATATTATGGCCTCAACAGTTGCAGCAAACGTTTCATTGTTGTTTCTGTATTTTGCCTTCAGGGGGCACTCCACCACCCGGTTCACTTCAGTCCTGGGTTACTTGCTGTGGTCTGGGCCTCTCCCCAGACGAGTCCATCGCCTCCCTGCCTCATGATATCTATGCAGTGGGCACTCAGGACAACCCGCAGGGCGAGAGAGAATGGGCTGAACACATCAGAGCCACGCTTCGGAGTGCAACCAACATTGACTTCAAACAGGTCTGACTTTATCAAAATGTTCATAGCCCAGAACGCTTCTTCTTCTTCTTATGTGATCACATATTAATCATTTGATTGGATGACAGTAAAGTGTGTTAAATTGGTGAGAGTAGATTGTGAGTGTGTTTTTGTGTTTCTCCTGTAGGTGGCATTACAGTCCCTTTGGAATATCAGACTGGCTGTGTTTGTGAAACCAGAGCATGAAGGATGCATCAGTCAAGTAAACACAGCTAGTGTTAAAACTGGCCTGGGGAACACACTCGGTACAAATCTCTCTTGCTCAAACAAACCAATAAACACACTCACTAACATTTCTTTTTTTCTGTTTTCTCGCCTCCTTTAGCTTCTCCTTTATATTCTCTCACCTCACCTCTTTTAGCCAAGCAAAACAAATCAAGTGACAAATAAATCGTACCGAAATTAATATATTCTTTAGATTTTTTTTCTTTTTTCTTTGTGGTTACAGGAAATAAGGGAGCAGTAGGAGTTTCTCTTCTCTTTAATGGCACCTCAATGGGCTTTGTGAACTGCCATCTGACTTCTGGTAGTGATAAAGCACTCAGGTATTCACACATATCTTTAAAATAGAGCAGTGGATTTCAAACGTCATGACGTACCAACAGTACAAATTGCAGACCACATATCAACCCAAATATACTTTACAAAAAAGTAGGGCACAAATTATCCTTAAGGCTGGAATACATTACACAACTTTTAAAATCTGAGAACCATC
>NW_015519594.1:0-781 GCF_001515645.1 Sinocyclocheilus grahami | reverse complement strand
TTCACCAATATATTACACACTTTTCAAACTACACATCCTCAGCATGATTATGGTCACTGTTTTACTTTAGTAACAGTTTCATATCGAATCTAAGGGACTGTGGCTGCCATAAACAGTCAAAACAGTCAAATGCGGCTTTACTGAGCTCAACAGCTCTGGTCCAAGTTGTGATATAAACAAAACACTATTGGTTATTTAAAAAAGGGGCGGAGCTGCTTGACATGTCCTGCCCTGTCTTCCTGTTTCATTTAAAATGATGTCAACACATAGGATGGGCTTGTCCAAATACCCACACTTGTGGTCTTTTCACTTGACCTCTTGTCTACTTGCATGATGTATTTCCTGTATTTAGCCCAAGACCACAAGTGTGTGTAGAACTTTTTTATTACCCGATGGGACACAGTTATAGTGTTTTAAAAATGCAAGTGTTTACTGAGCTTTATTTTGATTTTCATACTTAAATGATTTTCAATACTTTCAATAAACTTGTCTGTGTCTGTTCAATAGTCTCTATAACAGATGACTCAATTTAGTAATTGTGGTGCTTGCTTCTAATTAAATGATAAAGCAGTTGCAAATGTTATACAAAAGAAACATACTCACCTTTGCACCAATAAAATGTGCAACACTTTGTGTTTTGCTACCAAATTATGGAATAACGTAATGTAAAAAAATTATGTAATATTCCGTTTTTTTAATGAATAATTTTATTCAGCAAATACATATTAAATTGATCAAAAGTGACAGTAATGACTTACATTGATACAAAAGATTTATATTT
>NW_015519593.1:1924-2767 GCF_001515645.1 Sinocyclocheilus grahami | reverse complement strand
TTTAGCACACATACGCGCAGTCCTCCACAGGCCTGCAATCAGACGAACCACTACACCCTATTTGTGCCCAAAGAGAGAAAGTGTCTGGCAAACCAGTTTCAGGTCATTTTTGAATGACTTGACTTGATTTTATCTAGCATAAGGGCAGTTCGATGAACAACAAAAACCTCTAAATATCTTGAAAGGCATGTATTTACCCAATATTATGGCACTGACCTAACGAAATGAGCTACTACATACAGTAAACATTAAGGATAGCTCATCCAGAAATGAAAATTCTGTCATCATTTACTCACCAAACAGCTGACGGTAGCCAGTGACTTCCATAGTATTGATGCTATGAAAGTCAATGGCTAATATCAACATTCTTCAAAATATCTTCTTTTGTGTTCAACAGAAAAAAAGCAACTAATACAGGTTTGGAGCAACTTGAGGGTAAGTAAATGATGACAGATTTTTATTTTTGGGTGAACTATCCCTTTAAGCTTTTGAGAGCACAGGAAGCATTTTGAAGTCAGTCATTCAACGTAAATGAGCTCACTTGCTGAAGAAATTCCTGTTTGACCATCACAAACAGCTGTCTTGCTGAAACCGATTAATTGCGACTGGCTTTTTAAAACACACTAATCTCTTTTGTCGAGACTGATGTTCAGTTGATATAACTGCGAACAAAATTTAATTACATTTGATGTGCAGCCTGCAGGAGAAGTGCTCTATCTTTTCTACTCACCTGAGAGTGTCTGGGAAGTGAATGTAATTTCTGACATCACTTCTCTTAGAAAGATACCTTTGTGAGGATCTTAATGAAGGTAACATTCTCTGTTGTTTGAAAGCAAACACTGT
>NW_015519593.1:640-1808 GCF_001515645.1 Sinocyclocheilus grahami | reverse complement strand
TGTTGTCAACAGACAAGATCCTTTTGCTACTGCTTAGGCAACATCGGTAAATAATGCAGTCATTGGTATGAGAGATGATACACAGCATGATAATAAAATATTTTTAGTTTTATGGCTGTGCATTTTTACATTTTATGCTTTCATAGTTTGATTATATTAGTTGTTTATGATGCATATGTAAGTATAGACAATGAACAAGGATCATATTTACATTAATATAAACATACTATTTTGTTATCTATGTGTTACCTAAGTGTGGAGCACCAAATCAACATATCAGAGTGATTTATGAATGTGCTCAAAAAATATTTGTTATTATTATCAAAGATGATAACAGTTGAGCTGCTTAATAATTTTGTGGAAACCGTGATGCTTCCCCCCCTCCCCCCCCAGAATTCTATGAAGAATAGAAAGTTCAAAAGCATAATATATTTGAAATAGTTTTTCTCTAACAATGTAAAAGTCTTTGCTGTCACTTTAAATTAAATTTAAATGGGATATTTAAGAAAATGAGCACCACATCACCTTCATGAGCATCATGGCAAAATGTGTCACAGCCTGTGTGTTAGCCGTTAGGCTTTAGCTCCAACCGATGCACCTATTTTTATGAATTCCGTGTTGTACTTCATAAAATAAATGTCACAGTCTTCAGCGGGTGTGCCCAGGAGGGCCACCAGATGACTGTGTTCTGGGAGCACATGGCTTGTGTTGTGTTTGTCTGTTGCCATGTGCTCTCTCCTGTCTATTGTCTGGCCCCTCCCATCTTGTTACCTCGTTATTGTTTAAGTTGCTCCACCTGTGTCTCCCTCGTTTGGTTCCTATTTATTCTCCTTGTGTCTGCCGTCCTGTGCTGATCCGTCATTTCTCATTGTGTGTGTTTCGTGTCTGCATGTGTGCAGCTTTAGCTCTGCCTGTCTGTTTTTCCCCCTCGGGGTGGTTTGAGTTTGTTTGTTTCATTTATACCATTTCTCCAGCGATTGAGTCCTCGCTTCATCTCCCCGCACGCACCGTGACAAATCTATGCGTTTTTTGAAAAATGCATAGACTGATGTGGCAACTCCTAATTTCCATTTCTTGCATGGTTTGCGCCTTTAAAGTTAAAATATCCCATAAAGAAAGTGTTTGTTCTCACTAAATAACCTAAAGAACCACACTAGGGCCCAGAGGT
>NW_015519593.1:0-265 GCF_001515645.1 Sinocyclocheilus grahami | reverse complement strand
TGATATAATTTTTTACCTCTAATACACCACTATATCCAACTGCCTTGAGCGCGTGCACGGCATCCGGTGCGTGAGGTGTGTACACACTCTGGCGTAGTTTACGTTAATGGGTGTGTTGATATCCAGCCGAAGAGCAATCAACCATAACTTCATGCGAGCAGGCTCAGAAGTTGGGAATATGTGGAGTCACCACTCCCGAATGAGTTCGCGCAAGAGAACATAATCATTTAGTTTTAAGTCGGTTTGAACAATCCGGATAAGCGCA
>NW_015519592.1:2143-2767 GCF_001515645.1 Sinocyclocheilus grahami | reverse complement strand
CTTGCAGTATGCTGACCCTGTAGCAGACCTGTTGGACCGGTGGGGCGTGTTCAGGGCACGGCTCTTCAGGGAATCCTGTGTGTTCCACCGGGGGAACTACGTCAAAGACCTCAGTCGACTGGGCCGAGAGCTCAACAAAGTCATCATAGTGGACAACTCACCTGCCTCCTACATCTTTCATCCAGAAAACGCTGTACGTGTCACTGTGGACCTCAGCTGCATTTGATTTGACATTACAGCTTCAGAATACACTATTACTATATAATATAGGTTGCATGTTGACTCCTAGTGCATGGATTTATGTCTTTATCCCAGAATAATTTTTTCCAGTGGAACTAATGAGGTAGAACCCAGCCACTGGCACTTTACACTCCTTTGTCAAAACTTCTCATCAATTATAGATAGTGTGTAGCGAGAGACCTGTGGAGGAAGCTGCAGTCAGACAGATCCTACTGTACCTCAGTGCTGTCACCTCCTACACACGCTTGAGTCCCTCCTGTTAGATGAGAAGGTGTTATGCTGTATTCAAACTAATGAGCTGAAGGTGCTGATTAAAGCCTGTGGCAAAATAAGTTGGTTGCCAACCCTCTACATTGTGAGTAAATCACTCGCATATGTGACTAA
>NW_015519592.1:0-462 GCF_001515645.1 Sinocyclocheilus grahami | reverse complement strand
ATATATATATATTTTCTTTTTTAGAAAATTGCCATTTTAATTTTCTTTTCCTACAAATTGTGCATCCTTAGTACTTCCATATTTTGAAACAAACAATTATGAAGGATTTTCAGTGTTATAGAGGACATCAATGATTTAAAGAGGTCTTTTATAAAGAGTTTATTTTTATTTTTATAAAGAGACAGAAAAACGATTAATTTTTCAAAGGGGCAGAACAAGTAGCTTGAAAACGCATTAAAAAAGCATCAGTTATTGAACACATTTAGAAATTTCACTCTTCAGTCTTGCTAGCTGTTAAAGTCTTTTCTGCGTGTTTCTTTAAGGGGGAGTTCAGCTAAAAATGAAAATTCTCTCATTATTCATTCACCCTCATGTCATTTCAAATCTGTAAAATATGTTCTTTGTGTTCTGCATAAAGTCATAAGAATTTTTATTTTGAGGTGAACTATTCCTTTCAGGGGG
>NW_015519591.1:2409-2767 GCF_001515645.1 Sinocyclocheilus grahami | reverse complement strand
TGAGTGAGTGAGTGAGTGTGTGTGTGTGTGAGAGTGAGTGTGTGTCTGAGTGAGTGAGTGTGCTCTAATTCTGTTTTCATAAGCTGCTGACTGGATTGAGCCATAAAGCATTTATTTAAAGAATAAAGACATTTACAGCTACATTTGTGTCTGTTGCCAGCTGAGATTAATTTGAGACTTTGTATGAAACATACCTGAGAATGAGAATGAATAATAACATTTGCTCTGTTAATCAATCGTGTTTCACTGTGAGTTTGTGACTCTTAGAACCCATCACCTTTACATGAACTGCACAGTCAGCAAAGCGTCTCACGTTAAACTCCGACAAACGGGTTCAGTCCACACACACACACACACA
>NW_015519591.1:0-1945 GCF_001515645.1 Sinocyclocheilus grahami | reverse complement strand
TACCAGCAAAAATGCACGACTCAGTAACTATAGTGTAACTAAAGTGACTCTAGTATTGCATAATATAGTAAAAGACTATTAGATAATTTATCCAACTGTTTGATTATAATCCTATATACAATCAAATTTGAAATAAAATGCAAAAATGCAAGTTTATAACAGTATAGTATAGTATAGCAATATTGCATTGTAAAATACTTTTGGAAAATTATTCATGCAAAAACTAGTTATAATCCATATGCAATCAAATTTAAAATAAAATATAAAAGCAAAAAATGCAAGACTTAATTTTAGAGTAGTATAGCACTGCAGTAATTGTGTATTCGTATTTTAATCATTTATGCAATAAGATTTGAAATGGGATATACCAAGAAAAATGCAAGACTCATTCACTATATAAGATAAAACAATTGGAAAATAATTTATGCTAAATTTGATTATAATCCTATAAGCAATAAAATAGCAAGACTAGTATAGTACAGTATTGCATTGAAAAAGACAAAAGAAAAATGTATGGAATTTATGATTATAATCCAACATTCAATAAGAGTTGAAATCAGATATAACAGCAAACATGCAAAGCTTAATAACTTTAGTATAGTACTGCAATAATTGCATGTTCTGACTGATTACTAATAACGCATGCAATACGATTTGAAATTAGATATAGCCTACTAGAAAAAAAGCAAGACTCAATAATGCATTATAATATAGTAAAATACACTAATGTATACAACTCTTTGATTATAATCCTATGCAATACGCAAACTATAAAAATGCCATAAAATACAAGGCTTAACAGCACAAATATTTAAGTATTTAAAATAAAAGTCAATATTTAGCCAAACTGGATGAAAATACAGCATGCCATGAGGATGCACAGAAGTTGTTTGTCCTCCTGATCATGACTGATCGCTTCTGATCGGCCCAAAGCATTCTGTGCGATGAACGGCGCACATCTGAACTTAAACACACAGTCTGCAACACATGCAGCAGCATCATCTCGCACATTATTGCACATAAACACACATATTTCTGCATGGCATTGATGTGACAGCGAGAAGTGTCAAGTCACGCTCTCGTTACGCGCATCCTGTGCATAACAAACTCAATGCAAGCATCGGTTATATAAAGTTGCATCACCGAAGATGCATCAGATCAATCGGAATAATCAATAATGTGTGTGAGACTGTCACTCACCAGCTTGCTCCTCTGTTCTCTCGCCTGAAGATGCTGATGCGGAGCCGCGAGGTGACGCCCGCTTTTAAAGCCCAGACGCCCGCAATCTGAGACCGCTCCTGTGCGCTCCGCACCGCGTCTCTCTGCGCATGCGCCCCGCGCCGCTGCCTCTGTGTGCGCTCACACTGACCAATCAGAGCGCCGAGCGCAAGATGCTGCATGAATATTAATCAGGTCGCTCTGACTTCGCGTCTAGAAACTGATATAATATTCATGAGGCACGTAGAATGATTGGAGAGATGGAGCGCCGACTCAGCTGCTACAAAAACATTATTATTTTTTAGTTGTTTAAATGCATGGATTGATGGTACCTATAGTATTTATTTGACGGACACTTCACTTCTTGTTGTGATTAGCATTATTTAAAGCTTAAAGGTACAGTTCAATATTCATCCAATTTCAAAAGTGACATTTCTTTCAGTTTAAAATATGTTTTCTTTTGATTATTTGACTCAAAAGAAAATATGGTGAAACATAACTTGATTTGTATTTCCTGCTAGCTCAATTTCACTTACATAAACAAAAAAAAATCTGGCTATAATCTATCTTTTCGCTTTTCAGAGTTGATCTAGACAAGTAGCCTATAAACTATCCAAAAAAATATGTTAATAATAAAGCAGCAGTTAATAGTAAAACTTTGTAGTAAAACTAATTTTAAGGGAAAAAAACTGGTTAATAAAACCATGGTTCATTTTCTTAAGTGATT
>NW_015519590.1:2078-2767 GCF_001515645.1 Sinocyclocheilus grahami | reverse complement strand
GCCCTAACCACAGCTTAAACAACACAGAAAGAGTGTGAAACTAGAAATATAAATGTTGTACCTTCCCTGGGTGGTTCACAGTAGATGGCCTCTCCTTCATCATCAGTTTCAAATGAATCAGTCACCCAGCTGGACGATGGCTGCTCAATGAAGCTGTGGTTAAATGTGAGCTCAGGATCATGATGAGAGACTAAAAACACAGCGTAGAACATTAAAAGTCTACTTACATTCACCAAAACACAATCTGCAAATGAAAACAGGCACATTACCTGTAACCCTAGGCAAACCAGACGACCAAAGAGTAATGCACGGCATTGCCGAACCCATGTTGGCCAGCACAGTATAAACATGATGCTTCATGCGAACCGCAGGACTGCCATCTCCAACCGCTACTCTAGAGGTCAGATTTAGCAGAAGATTTTCTTATTGTTTGATAAATAATAATACATTTTATATCAGCTTTCAAATAACAAATTCATACCCTTCCTTCCCTTCGACGGGCCGCCCACAACAGCAGCAGCAGAACAACAAGGCAAGAATTAAAATGCACAAGGGAATCAAAAGCCCTGCTAAGAGACCTGCCCTGCTACCTAGCAGACAAATGCAAAAAAACTGATGAGAGGGATGCGGATACCAGCTGTGAAAACCAAATGTTGTGTCTGGACATACTGTTTGGACAAGCTCCTGTG
>NW_015519590.1:0-737 GCF_001515645.1 Sinocyclocheilus grahami | reverse complement strand
CAACATTGGCTACCAGAAATCACTTACCCCACCTTTAAGTACAGCCATTCTTAACTGCCCTTTTTAGACCTCTGCAGTTTGTCATGGTATATAAGACAATAAGGTGTTTCTTTTCAGAACTGAATCCCAATAGATCTGTACCTCAGTCCAGTCCAACCAGGATCACAGTGTAAGCACGCTCCAGTTTCTGTGTCACATGGGTCCATGTTTCTGCAACGCGGACAAACCTCTTGGCAGCGATGGCCATAATAACCTGCAGGACACGGCTGATCACAGCGAGTGCCATTCCACCCTGGTGCACAGGCATCACACAGGCCGTCCTGTTTAGAGCAAGACCTGCCTCCTTCACAGTGTCCACAGCTACATGCACACACACAGATATAAGAACAGAAATCATGGATGAACTAAAAAAAGTCATGTTTACTTGTGCTGAATAATTAAACAAGCAATTTTAAAGAAAATTACTTTAAATAAAGTTACAATGCTCAAATTAACATAACTGCATGCTTTAATGATCTCTAATACTTTCATATCCGTGTTAAATCTTCTATACTAGAACAAATGTGTTTAAAAATTTTGGTGTCAGTACGATGAAAATGATAGGATTTATTTAAAGATTTTTTGAAAAGCTTACCAAGGCTGTATTTACTGTATTTGAACAAAAATGCAGTAAAAACAGTAATGTTGTAAACTATCATTACACTTGAACTGTTTTCTATTTCAATATTTTTTTATTT
>NW_015519589.1:2529-2767 GCF_001515645.1 Sinocyclocheilus grahami | reverse complement strand
GAGCTCTCGCAGACATGGAAGTGGATTTACAACAGAGAAGCGGCAATGTGATCTAGGGGGCTTTGATGCCATATGGAATGTCATATGGTGATTAATAAATTCAAGTGACAGAAATGTCTTCCTTCCCAGAGAAGCAGGGGGTGTCTGCGGGATAAATTCAGCCAATGAGGCCTGCGAGGTGGAGAACTCACAACTCAAAACAGGCCCAAAAATAGAAGCATGTCCAACAGAGTTGGTA
>NW_015519589.1:0-1863 GCF_001515645.1 Sinocyclocheilus grahami | reverse complement strand
AGCATATGTGCTTTGACAAACACACATATACACACACACTAAATCTTCTCAATTCTCACTCTATTTATTTAAATAAGTGTGCATATGTGCCAAATATACAGTAAAGGGAGAAAGAGAGAGCAAAGTGAGAGAGAGATCAGGCAATTAAGTCTGAACTTTTGTAAAAACCAAATACCTCTTTAAGTGTCATCTACCTTGTACAGGTAATTGATGTCAGGAAAGAACATTCTGAGGAATGCTCTGCAAGGCCATGTACAGTATATTTAAAAAGCTTAAGTTGAGCCCTGACAACTGTTTGTTTTTAACAAAGCCACTGCACATTATTTGTAAGACTCTTTTGAGCGCTTAACTGTTGGAGCGAGCAACAAATAGCAAATAATTTTCAAGGACAACACATTCATTTTTGATAAATTAAACAAGAGTACTAAACTTGCCTTTTACTTTGATAGCCATTACTTATAACTCATGCATAACAGATTTTGAAAAAAACTGAATAAATGTCATCTTAACGTACAGAATCTCAGTGAAATCAAAGATAAAATGCAATCTGAGACCTCGAGTTAATGCTCAGAGCTTAGGTCTCAAGCGTTGTTTTCTATTATATCTTCAAAAAGTACGTCACACACTGAAGATCATTTTTTTAATATAGAAACACTAACAGCAAACAAACAAACAACAACAACAAAAAATAAAACCTTGAAAACTGGTATGTTAGCAAATCTTTACTTACTTTACAATGAAGGGTGGAAAAAAATGTGACCCCTTAATTGTTTGACAGTCCATTTGCATCAATAACCTTCACCAAACATTTCCTGCAATTGCAGATTGTACCTGCACAAGAGTTGGGAGGATTTTGCATCATTCATTTTTATAAAGCTTCAGTTGGAGTTCAGACTCAAGTATTCATGTCTGCTGTTATGCCAAAGTTGAGGTAAGGACTCTGGACCACTGCACAAGTCATTCTGTTGTTGATTTACTCTTGTGCTTTGGGTCACTGTCCTGTAAAACCCAATCCATAATTTTACACCCATAGACTACTGTTAAATGTGTTCTCAGGTGTGAAATGTGGTTTCTGTTGAGTTTATTCTTTAGCATGTTTCTAATGAAAAAGCAAAGCAACTATAATGAACAGTGTTTAGTTGTGAGAATACAGACTTAAAGACAATTAGATACAATCTGAAACTTCTTAAAACTTCAAATCATGCAAGGATTCTGTGGGACATTGATGACAAATCAAAAGGATTTTGGGTGGTCATTTAAATATTCATAGCATTATGGCAAAGTGTGATGAAATGAAACATCTTGTCACAAATTCAAATTTTGATTTTTTTTTATGTCTGACTGAAACATAGTTGAGCTATACTTCACCATCAGCAATGTTGTGCGTTCCTGGTTATAATATTTTTTAGAAGGGATAGGTTGGGTAAAGGTGGGGGTATTATGTTTTATATTAAGGATAGTATTCTGTGTACTGAATTACAGTTAGCTTATAACTTTGATATTGAATGTATAGTTTTAGATGTTTCTCTTTCACCACAAATGTCTTTTATATTTATAGCAGTTTAACGGCCACCTTAGGCAAAAATGAATTTTATGATAAATTATACAGTATAAGCTTCTTAAATTATGTGATTTTACCAAAAAAGTTATTCTACTTGGAGACTTAAACGTAAATTAGTTAGATAAAACGGGAAGGAAGAAATTGAAAAATATAACTAGTATCTTTGATCTGAAGCAGCTTGTAAAAGGACCCACAAAAATAACTAGATCGTCTGAAACACAAATTGATTTAATTTTTACAAATAAACCTGATCACGAACTTAAGACTTTTAATATGATTACAGGATTGTCAGATCATAATTT
>NW_015519588.1:2210-2767 GCF_001515645.1 Sinocyclocheilus grahami | reverse complement strand
CAAAAACGATGTCTTATTATCCTGCAAACAACTTCCAAGATGACACAACTTGAAACCGAGACTAATCACAAGCAGATGATTTGGTGTATTAAGGGCCACATGAGCCAATTCAGTGTCTTGTATTAAATCAGCAGATTTCATTCTTGACTGACCATTTTAATTGTGTACAAAGATTTGTAGACTTACAAGCTTTCTGAAGGTCTCTATGGTCTTTCCAAGTCTAAAAACATTGAGTGTTTTGTAGTGATGTGGAGAATGGCTGGATCTCTGCATCTGACAGCAGTATTCTTCAGTGTCAGGCTGCCTGCTGTCTGCAGAGCAGAAGGTTCTGACAAGCCTTTCCTCAGTATCCACTTCAGGTTTAAACACTAGATTCTATATCAGACTATTAAAATCGAACGTTTAATTGAGACTGAGAACAAAAGGCATTATACAATAGATTTGAATTACAAACCAAATGGTTGTGCTTTTGTATTATGGAGTGCTTCTTTACTAAATTTGGCATGGTACATCTTTAAAAAAAACAGACAGCAGATTGAAAACCATATTAAACATTT
>NW_015519588.1:0-1475 GCF_001515645.1 Sinocyclocheilus grahami | reverse complement strand
ATTTCCTCATCAGATGGTGAAACATGACCATAGCTAAGACAGGTGTTTAGGACCTTGGCCACTCATGTTCCAGACGACTAAACTAACAATTTAATGACACGAAGCAAATACTTCAGATCGTCCAGTTGGTGCAGTAAATGTTAGTCCACTGCTTAAACCGAATAGGAAACAGCTTAAGATAACTTTATGATTGGACACGTGCTCGGAGCATCAACCGATGCCGTCCAGTGCTTTTGAAAAGACAGAGAGTCATTAGGAGGAGGGCACGCGTCCCTAATGAGCTCCTTTTCAAACCTGTTGAATAGAGACAAGCACCCTGCGGCGAGACCTGGAGCTATTTAATGGGCATTACGCACAGCGCTGCCCAGTTTACGCACGGTAGTTAGAGCTCAAACCTCGCAAGCGTGGGTTTAGTGACAGCTGAAGAAAAATGGAAGACATATTTTTGGATTTCGATGCTCAAGATGCTGCCACGGACTTTGCCTTCTGGGGCCAAATGGACCCCAACTTCCAGTTCCAGTCTCAGCTGGACACGCTGCTGTTTGACTGCAGCGCAATGACAGGTCAGCTGTCGCCCTGGTCATCTTTCGGGTGTCAGTCTGTGTTCCCCGAGGCTCAGCTGACCTTCACGGACTTGGACTCGCAGTCTCCGCAGCTGGAGGTCGGTGCTGAAGTGGACAGCGCCTTAGTGGACGAGCCCCATGAGATCGGCAAGCGCAGACGGCAGCAGCAGCGTTTGACGGCCCATCATCCGTACAAGGTGCAGCGCTACGCCGCCAACATCCGGGAGAGGAAGAGGATGCTCAGCATCAACTCCGGGTTTGAGGAGCTGCGCTGCCACGTGCCCACCTTCCCCTACGAGAAAAGACTCTCCAAAATAGACACCTTAAGACTGGCCATCGCTTACATCGCCCTGCTTAGGGAAATCCTCATGTCAGGCTGTGACCCCAAGTCATATGTCGATGAATGCATGAAGAACGGCTATAAGAATCAGACCAATGCCATCTGGAACACAAGCGGTAAGATGACAGTGAAACATCTTTTTGTTTTATTTACAATTTTAAAAATCGCTTTCCCAGTGTAGGCCTAAAATGTTGGCCATATTAGTGAAAAGAAAAAGAGAGTATTGTTTACTAATTTAATTTATTCCTATTAAAATAAATTGAATTTAAGCAAAAAGTTGAATTGAACATTTTATGTAAACAACTGAATTTCAAACGGAACGGTTCCTATGAACCGGTTCTTTGAATCAAAAATATGCAGCGCGAACAGTGTAGTCTAATTGCTGAATGAATGACTCGTATGAACCGATTCTTGAATCAAACAGCGCGAAGTCTAGTTCAGTTCCCAAATGAATGTCTCTTGTGAACCGGCTATGTTTTCAGAAATCTGTAACTTATAATGTGAACAGTGTCATCTAATTCACTTGTGAGAACTCCTTGTAGTGAATCAAAAAACATATGAAGCGACGAGTG
>NW_015519587.1:1895-2768 GCF_001515645.1 Sinocyclocheilus grahami | reverse complement strand
AGAGAAACGACTTAAAGGTTTGCATTCAAAATGCATTATCATAAATGCAAATGTAAATAAAATGAATATCAAAATGTTCTCTTATAACACTTTCTGTACTATAAAATGCTATAAAAGTGACCTGATTCTGGATCAGTGTGAGCAGTATTAATTCTGTACGTCTTTTGTTGTATAAATAGTGCGAGTAGTTTATTCATATTCTTATTCTTGAGCTTGCTAAGTCTAAAATACTGAGAACCTACATGTGTTTGACCCATGTGGTGCAAAGGATTTATGACATGTCTCATGTGATGGCAAAAAGAGCAAACTATTAGGCTATTCTTAAAGAGGGAAATGTCTCAAACAGAAAGTGAGCAATTATGACAAATTATGAATATTGTCTTTCTCAGAAAAAGCATAAAGCATTAAAAGCCCACCCAGTAAATGTATGATATTTAACTTTTATTAAAAACGAGATTCTATGTAACCCAATGAGCCTTATATGAAAGATGGATGCTTGAAGGCAGCATCACATTGAGTTTAATGGTGTATGTCTGCAACAGCGTCTTTCTGTCCCAAAAGGCTGCATCAAAAAACTATTGAACTCATTTAAGTTCAAGAACTAGGCTTTCATACTGATATATCATGTCAGGCATTCTGAGGAAGTGCATTAGAAAAGTGCTTTTGGTTTTCACGCCGGCCGAAAATCATTCAGGCCGTCTAAACTCTTAAAATCTCTTGAATCCTCTGAGCTCTTCTTATTTGTTCCTCTCTCATGCTCTCGATCACGTGCTGGTTCTGAAACTGAAGCCTCTGGACCCACTCCTCACGTAACCTGAAAGAAAACATAGAGGATTTATGATAAATGTGCTTTATTGCTGTATGCGCACATAG
>NW_015519587.1:0-535 GCF_001515645.1 Sinocyclocheilus grahami | reverse complement strand
AAATAGAAATGTTATATAACAGTATAAATGTCTTTACTGTCACTTTTTATCAATTTAATGCATCCATGCTTGAGAAAAAAAAAACTTTTGAATCGCAGTGTCATGGTTTCCACAAATGTTTTATGTTTTCATCATTGATGATAAAAATAAATGTTTTTGTTGTTTTTTTACAGCAAATCAGCATATTAGAATGATGTCTGATGTGAATTGTGTATTTAATATTTATATTGATTAATTTTATGTATATTTTTATATTAATATTTTATAATTACCTGGTTAATCTTTTGAACTGTTTCATAGAATTTTATAATGCAATGTTGCAGAATAGAATTAAATATTTTTTAAATAGGCTGCATAATAATAAAACCATTTTAGTTACTTTTTTATGAGCCACTTCTATAATAATCTACTTAGACACTATTCTGACTTACATTTAGCCCGGTTCAAAGTAGCTTCTCCAACATTGCTCAGATTTGGATCTGAGTATTAATAAACCCTTGGATTTGCTCTGAAGCCTGTTGCGGTTCATCTGTAT
>NW_015519586.1:2141-2768 GCF_001515645.1 Sinocyclocheilus grahami | reverse complement strand
GTAAATCATATCATGTTGCATCGCAACGGTAGCTGCTTCATATGTTGTACATTGTATCGTTGGCTATGCATCAAGATGCATATCACATCGTCCTCAGTTAAGATGCACTTCCCTACCCTAAACCTAACCGATAATATTAACAAAAGCAAACGTGAAATAACAGTGCATTTGTTGAAGGAATGTCATTTTAGTTTGCTTCTACACTGAAAAAAGAAAATTTGATGTAGGTTTTACATTGAGACAACGTAACATAATTGCTTGTACATTTTGGAAATAATTACAAAGAAATTTTTAAGTAGAAAGGCCAAAATAGTATATTCTTGTAAAATGAACTCCAGTAATCTTTGAAAGAATTAAAAAAAACTCATCATCCATAGTGTAACACTTTACTAGGTGAGCTACCAAGCAAGTTTACTACATGAAAGCCATACATATGGAGCTGGTTCTGTGAGGCAAATGTCAAAATGTATAGTTTTCAAATCATGCACTAGGGCAAAGTGTTTTGAGGTAATAACAGTATTGTGCAAAGAACTGCACAAAAATAAGTCTTTATTAATTGATAATGTGTAAAAGGTAATCAAGTTTGTTGGTGTTTTACTGCCACTAGTGGTCATTTCAGCTGGAAAC
>NW_015519586.1:0-955 GCF_001515645.1 Sinocyclocheilus grahami | reverse complement strand
TGAATTTCTTTACAAAGATTAGCTCACAGAGATGGGTTTTTTTTTGCAGAAATATGTTCTGTGAAATGAAAAAAGCAAGTTAATTTTCCTTATACTTACCAGAAAAGAGTTAGAGTAAGCTAACAAGCAAGATCTTACATTATATGGATCCAGTGCACCGTAAACAACATTGCTATTTCTCTCGGTCACTCTACGTACTGAAGAAACATATCAGCTCACTTAATGACCTGTCCATAGTGTAAATACTCCGATGTAAATCTGATACTGAGTGAGGGATAAATTTGATTTGTTGTCGATCGGTAGAGCATAGCGGAACTGAACTTGTTGATTATCTTGCTCTGTAATTTCCCACCTCATGGACCTTGCATAGCTGCTACGCCTCGTTTCAGGCACCATACCTCATCAGAGACCTGGGAGCGAGCCGCCACATGTTTTGATTGCCAGCTCTCTTAGGAAGGAGTCAAATTTGACCTCCTTTGACTTTTGGTAAATGTGCTTTAATGAGCTAGTTTGTCCCAAACACAAATCATCAGATCTCGTTAAAGTGAAGCCATTGAGACTACATTAAGAAAAGTTCATTTGAATGATGTCGCTTTAACAAAAAGGGTACTTTTTGCAAAAATGTATTCATATAAGACTATGCCTGCATGGAATATCAAGAGATTTCCACCCAATCCAAACGCCCATTATTCAGCACATTTGGCTAATTTAATAATACTAAGAGAGTGTAGCACTCTCCCCACAATCAGTGCAAAAATTGTAAAAAGATAAATAAATAATAAAAAAATACATCTGTGGGCCTACATGTGACATGGCTTAAAGGGACCCAAAATGAAAATTCTGTCATCATTTACTCACCCTCATGTTGTTCCAAAAGACACCCATTTTTTAGGTGTACACAATAAAATACTTTCCATATTTTATGTCCATCATATGCAATGTCTGGAGCCCACTG
>NW_015519585.1:0-2768 GCF_001515645.1 Sinocyclocheilus grahami | reverse complement strand
TAACTGCAATAGGCTGGCGACAAATCTATACTGAGGCAAAAGACTAAAAGGCTCTGTTGGACAGCACATCAGTCAGTCGTAAAGGAGCATGATGTCTTTTCTCTCGCGCACTCTCTTCTTTGTCTATTATTCCCTTTTGTGGCTTTGCTTTGTTCTTGCTGTTTGTTCTCCCTGCTTGCAGTCGGAATAAAAGTTTTATAACTTCTGTCTGTCTGTGTGTCTGTGCATCTGTCTTTCCGTGAATTCAATGGATGCCTAAGAGAAGCAGGAGAGATAGAACTGGGTCAGGATTCACATCTGTTTCAAACAGAAGGAGGGGAATGAAGAGAGGGGTCTTGCTGATATCGATGGAGAGAGAAGGTGGAGAAAGGTTCAAAGGCAGGAATGTTGAGCACTTTACCCGTTTCCAAAACAATCAACCACGGATTTCTTTGACTAGTAACAGGGCCATTTAATGTAGCCCATTTAAATGAGTAAATCAACTCAGTAAGGTATAAGAGTGTAAAATATTTTTTTAAATTCTTGAAACCTACTCATTGTAAGTTTGTGGTTTTGAAAAACAAAAACAACAAAGAAAAAAAAAACACTACTTTATGAAAAAATGTCAAGTGATGTAATCATCAACATATGAGCTGAAACATTTATTATTATAATTTACATTTATTATTCAATGATGTATGCCTAAAATCATTATATATATAAAAAATCACACCATTTAGATTTTGGAAAGTTGCACCACATTGGAGCTAGCATTATGTAAAAAAAATATAATGTCATAGTAACCAGTGTTATTGTTAACTAAAACTAAAACTATTAAAAACCATTGTGCTCACTGAAATAAAGTTTGAGGCCTAATAAATATAATATTATTTGAGAAACACATGAAAATTTAAAAAAAAATGTTGACAACTATCTGAAATAAAAAGTTTATTTGTAGTTTTAAAATGACTAAAACTTAAACTGAAATCAAGTTAATTCCAATTTTCTTTAATATATGGCAGCCATTCCATTCCAGTGTCTGGTGAATTCCAAAATAGCCACACCTCATTCTGCTTAACGAAGTACTGATTAGGTGATCATCTCAACCAAAATCCTATTTAACCACTGCTGTGGTCATCACTATCCTCTTGTAATAGGACCAGACGGATGGCAAAAACAGTGCTGGTAGTACCTCTAATATTAGTAATTGTAATCAAATAATAACTATTGACCATGCCAAAAGCATTGAAAAGAAAAGGTTTGGGCGAGGAAAAGAAGGGTTCAATTCTGGCTTTACTGGCAGAGGGATACAGTGAGCATCAGGTTGCTTCCATCCTTAAAATTTCAAAGACAGTGGTTCATAAGAACAAGGTCCAGCTGTAGATATTGGGGACAACGCAGCTACAGATCGGCAGAGGGCGAAAACGACTATCCACTGACCGGGATGACCACCAACTATTAATACCACTAATAATGGCAAACAAAAATAATGGCAAACGGCAGCTGGTTTGAAGTGCACAGTGATGACAGTTTGAAACAGGCTCCTAGGTGCAGGGCTGAAGTCAGGTAAAGCTAGAAAAAAGCCCTTCATCAATGAGAAGCAAAGAAAAGCCAGGCTGAGGTTTGCAAAAGACCATAAGGATTGGACCATAAAGGACTGGAGTAAGGTAATCTTCTCTGATGAGTCCAATTTTCAGCTTTGCCTAACTCCTGGTCATCTAAACAGAGAACTGAAGAGGTCTACAAGCCACAGTGTCTCGCACCCACTATGAAATTTGGTGGACAATGTGAAAGACTTGCGGAGAGCATGCCAAGATGCATGAAAGCTGTGCATTGAAAATCAGGGTTATTCCACCAAATATTGATTTCTGAACTCTNATTGATTTCTGAACTCTTCTTAAGTTAAAACGTTAGTATTGTGTTATTTAAAAATTAATATTAACTTGTTTTCTTTGCATTATTCGAGGTCTGAAAACACTGCATCTTTGTTGTTATTTTGACCAGATCATTTTCTGCAAATAAATAACAATCGGTTTATTTGGAATTTGGGTGAAATGTAGTCAGTAGTTTATAGAATAAAACAAAAATTTTCATTTTACTCATACACATAGCTATACATAGTAAAACCAGAGAAACTGACAATTTTGCAGTGGTCTCTTAATTTTTTCTAGATAGATAGATAGATAGATAGATAGGCTAATAAAAATGACCAAAGCACATACTATAATTACTAAAAGTATATAAATAATACTAAAATAACACTGGATCTACCACCCTGACAATTTTGACTTCGTCACAAAAAATATTTGTCATGCTTTATTGTATTTTTAATGTATTTTTGAATAGATCTGGACCAACACAAGAATGACATGTCATTTACATTTTTAACAGAGAATAAGTAGCCAACAGGGGCTTCATCAGAATGTTCTCCCTGTTATAAAACTATCTGATAGAGTTTCCAGGGGATAAAGACTCCAATATTAATCTTGCCTTTTCATTAGGATGACAAACAAACTTATCTCGGGAGACATCGGCTGTGCTGGTATTTCCTTGCAGCTGACTCTATTAGCACGAGTATGTCTCAACTGGTCTTTCACAGTTTAAAGGGAGCAGTGTCAGAGTAAATTATCGGCTTGTAGTCTTAATCTACGCTAGCACGTTTGTGTGGTCTGTCAGCACGACTGGCTTGAGGGAGCGAATGGCAGTGGCCCATGTTGGCCAGAGAGCATGCTGGGAATGGTTCAGTGCTGCAGTTGAATTGTCTGCCTCTCTTTGTGTCAGATACGGCT
>NW_015519584.1:2211-2768 GCF_001515645.1 Sinocyclocheilus grahami | reverse complement strand
TCCTCGGGGCCACTGTCCTAGAGACACATCTGTTTCCAGTCATCCTGAAGACCTTGATTGACTGGTTCACTTGTGTTTTATTAGGGTTTGATCTAAACTCTGCAGGACAGTGGCCCTCCATGGGCAAGATTGGACACCTCTGCTTTTGACCATCGAACACTCCAGTGGAGATGTTTTCCCTTCTGTGAGTCCACTAGAAATAATCTCTTGAAGCTATCAGCCTCCATGCATTTCTTCTTTCTTTTCCCTTTCATAGTCTGTTCTAATTGTCTTTGGCCTCTCACCATCGAAGCCACATATCCTTCATTTCAGGTACAAACTTGAGCTCAGTTCAGGCAGCTGATATGACTGGCGAGGCTTCTGTTGTGATATTGCTGTCTGGAGATGCGTAGATAGAAACAGTGCGCTGAATATAGAGGCAGTGTCAGTGTGTGCTTATCTTCTGCCGTTTAATTAGCACACCTTCCCATTGCGAGGTGAATTTTCTTAGCTGCCAACAAGACAGACGGAGGCCATGTTAGATTTGCGGTGTTTCCAGCTGCTATCACCTGGTAAAT
>NW_015519584.1:0-755 GCF_001515645.1 Sinocyclocheilus grahami | reverse complement strand
ATTGAATGCCACTTGGGTAATATGCTTCTCTTAGGGATTCCACGGTGCGAGACTGACTGGGAAACTGTCGCATCCAGGGCCTCACTTGATTACTCAATGACAACGGAGCCACAACGTCCGATCCTCTTTTAATCACAGATTGGCTATGTGAGCTGGGACAAGTCCGTTAATCCCCTGAAAATCTGTTTTTGTTAGGAAGCCCTCGAAATACAATTACCACCTTTATGGTGATTCACCGTTAACATATATGGAATATCTTCGGCAGCTGCAAGACCACAGTTCCCAATTTTTTTTTTGACTCTCTTTTAGTCTTGAGAAGCACTTCAGTTTGAAATTGATTTTAGTGTAGGGTATCTCAGAACAAGGCATGCGGTTACCCAGAAGCTTCCAAAACACAACAAAAGCAAACCAATCTTTCTTGCATGCCAAATTACAGGTCAGGATCTCTCACCGTGTGCCTGCAATTCCAACCAATGAAATGATGTGGAAGTTCACAAGAAATTTCAGATCACAAGATATTTGTAGTTGTAATTAGTGCACACAAGCTTAAATGCTATATAAATAGTATTACGAAAATATTTCATTGTTTTCTTGAATTCCAACTTATTATAGTCCCTCTGTTACTTAGTGACAAACAAACCATCTGACCTTCTGTTGGAAGCACAAGAATAACATACAGTATATCAAACACCAAGAGCATATGGCATGCTTTCTTTTCACTCTAAGTTTCCTACTTGTTATTGAGATCACATTCT
>NW_015519583.1:21274-22445 GCF_001515645.1 Sinocyclocheilus grahami | reverse complement strand
TGTTTCTTTCTAAGGGAAATGTCGTCTATAACAGAGTGATTTCAAGGCTGCAGCAGGAACTGTGGACTGTGCTAGTGTAGAGATTCTTCACACTCTTTGCCAGTGTTCAGGGCTCATAGCTGAAAGGTTCTCGAGTCCTCACTTGACTCTGTGACTCTACTGTAGCATTTCCATACCATCACACTTCTGCTATTTGACTTGCCCACACACAAATCAAACAGTAGACGGAAGTACATTGCTGATAAGTCTTGGTTTGTTTGAGGCTTTTCCACTCCTTTAAGTATGTGGCCAATATGTGGCTCAGAGTCAAAAGGCTCCATTTTCCTGGGAAAAAACCCCCTCTATTTTTTATGCAGTCAGTCATAAACTGTTTCTTACTTTCTTGCAGTCATGCCTTCACCACAGCACTTTGATGGTCATGCCATGGTGTCGTGGAATGATCCTGATATCACCATCGCTGTGCCCTGGTACATCAGCCTAATGTTTCGCACCAGACAGAGCAGTGGAACCGCAACCCTAATGCAAGTCAACGCTGGCGACACATCTCAAGTTACCCTTCTGGTGAGTGTCAGATATAATACAGGTCATTCTCATTTGATGTCAATTAATTCTTATACCATTTCCTAATCAGGCATGCCATTTTAAACCATTTCCTGACTTTTTCTAAGTTAAGGGACAAGTATGTGCGGTTTGAAGTACTTCTGGGAGAGCAGAAAGTGGCCACGCTGGATTTCCCAGAGGTCCGAGTGAATGATGGGGAATGGCACCACCTCCTCGTGGAGCTGAGGAGCAGCAAAGATGGGAAGGACACAAAGTACATGGCACATGTGTTCCTGGACTACAACATGGTCATGGTCAGTTCTGTGGTTACACCGTCTTTACTAAACAGAACTGTCCTTTGATGAAACCTGTTTACTGAAGTCTTCCATGCTTTACAGAAGTCAGCAGAGATTGGAAATGAGCTGCCTGGACTCAAGCTGAGGAGCCTGTTCATTGGTGGACTTCAGGGACAGAGTAACAGCATCCAGCAGGGTTTTAAGGGATGCATGCAGGTGAGGCCTAGAGAAAGCATTTGAATCTTTCACCTTGCATCAGACAGTAGCAGTTGTGAATTATATATGTGACTCTGGAGCACAATGGAGCATGTGACTCTCAATATTTAGATTTTTTT
>NW_015519583.1:19676-20307 GCF_001515645.1 Sinocyclocheilus grahami | reverse complement strand
GTCTGTGACCCCGGTACTGACACCTGCATCACATTCACTGCATCTGTACAGACGCATCTGATTTCAGTTTAAGGGCATTCATCAAATTCTCTTATTTTTTTCTTTCTTTCGTTCTTTTTCTCTTTCTGTCACTCACAGGTTTCTTTGGCAAAGACTGTGTTGATGCATGTCATCTGAATCCCTGTGAGCACTTGTCCACATGTGTTCGTAAGCCGAGCTCCTCTCATGGTTACACATGCGAGTGCAGTCAGGACTACTATGGACAGTACTGTGAGAACAAGTAAGTCGCATACCAGATGAAATACCAGATCAGACTAGACTAAATTCTGGTTAGTGCTAGTTTTGGTATAATTGGTGGCCCAGCATAGCTATGGTTGCTAAACAAACTAGCATGACAAGCCTTTCTTATGAATCTTGCTGGTTGAGCTATTTAATTGAAATTGTAATCACTTACTCACACTCATGCCGTTCCAAGCCTATAAGAGTTTTGTTCAGCTTTGAAACACAAATGAAGATATTTTAAATATCACATGCAACTAAGAGTTGATAAAGGGGGTGTTTACACAACTCTTTTTTCAAATAAAAATGTAAAACTTTTTATACATTTTGGCCATTCATTAACACAGAAACC
>NW_015519583.1:0-434 GCF_001515645.1 Sinocyclocheilus grahami | reverse complement strand
TGTTGAAAACAGTTGTGCTGCTTAATATTTTTATAGAAACCATGAAACGTTTTTTTTAATAGAAAATAGAATAGAAATATTCTAGAATATATAGAATAGAAACGCTTTGATGAATAGAAAATGTTCAAAAGAACAGTATTTATTTGGGAAAAAAAGATAATAAAAAATCTCTGACACCACACTTTTGATGAATTTGATGTGTGACCCTGAAGAAAACCATCTCATAAATAAGTGAAAGGTGACTGACTTTATGCAAATATGTTTCACAGGGTGTCAGGATGGGGGAGACTGCTACCAACACGGCTAACATCAACATGCAGCAGGCATTAAAGATCCACGTGGAAGAAGGCTGTGATATGGCCAACCCCTGCGACTCCAACATCTGCCCTGACAACAGCCAGTGCACAGATGACTGGAATGCACACACCTGCGTC
>NW_015519582.1:1776-2769 GCF_001515645.1 Sinocyclocheilus grahami | reverse complement strand
TTTAGCAAACAAAATCAAGTATAGAAATGTTAATATTAACAAAAGTATACATGTCTCACCTTTCATCATCGCTGCTGTCGTCATCAGAGTCGCTGTTGTCTTCATCCGCATTCACGTCCTGTGAGGGCGCGGCCACTTCCTGTTTCTGCACGGCAGGCCCCGCCTCCTCTTCCACTTTCCTCTTTTTGCCTTTTCCGGTCTGCAGCAGCTGGGTTTGTTTCAGTTCGCTCAAGGCATCGGTGTCATCGTCCAAATCCAGCTCGGAAAAGATGTCCTGCACAACGTAAAGGAAACGTTTAAATCTACCGTAAACCGGTTTTGTTTACGTCTAAATGCGCGATTCACACCTTGCTGAACCACATGCTGGTCTCGCGCTCTCTCTTCTCGTCTTTTCCTTCCAGATCGACGAGTAACTTGTTCCCGTTCGCTTCCCCTTCGTCCTGCGGCTCGCCGGCGAACGAAACTCTGCAGAAATGCAAAAAACAGCAGTGAATTTCTTGGAAACAACTATTCGTATACAGTTGTAAAACTTTAAAATGGTGTTATTGTAACTCTTTATTTAATCTTCATTTTTTTATGATCTATACTTTCTTTCTCCCATAAAACACACATTTAAAAAAATACAGTTTCTATGAAATATTACAAAGATTTACAATGGGAAGTACAGTTTGTGCCAAAATATCAGTTTTTACAATTACTGCTACAGAAATAATGTAGGAACCTGCTATTAGCTACCTATGTTAAGAAAAGTTATTAATATTAACATTATGTTTATATATTAATAATTATTTAGGGTTGGCCACTCCACTCACAACTGTGTTTTTTTTCTGTCACTTTTTTCCTTGACAAGAAGTGCATTTATTCGGTCACAGAACGTCTTTACGATCACATCAAACGGGAGATGTTTCAGATGCGCGCTCCAGCTTCACTTCAGCGCCAGTGTATGCGTTTCTGTATATTTCCTACTTGCTGAAGGGCACAGGTAACTAAATA
>NW_015519582.1:0-692 GCF_001515645.1 Sinocyclocheilus grahami | reverse complement strand
AAATATTAGCTGAAATCTACTTCAAGATATTAAATGATAATAAAAATACTTACCATTAAATCATTAAATAAATTTAAATATATTGGTAATATTTAGATTTTTTATATTTAAATTATGTTGATATTTCATTAATTATATTAATATTTAGACTATTTATATTTCATGAATGTTTAAATGAAAGAAAACAGAAAATACCTGTCATAAAACGTATATATATTAGAGCCAGACCGATATATCGTTTAGCCGATATTATCGGCCGATATGAGCCGGTCACCAATATATCGGTATCGGCAAATATGCCGCCGATATGAACATTTGTTTTACAGAACATATAATGCAGATAAAATGCTTGAAATGATGTAATTACTTATTTTGTCCAGCAGAGCGCGCTCCATTGTTTGCTACTGGCGACCTGGATGAAACACTTTAAAGCTTAAGTCTATGGAAAACCATTGAAACTTTGAACGGCCATATCTCCATAAAGGCGCACCAAATTCGGGGGATCCCTTCAGCTCGAGGAACCCTCTCGAACATGAATCGAGTGTACGTCTCGAGGCCCACTTTCGAATGAGACCACCCCCGCGTCGATAGCCCCTGGGGTCTGTTACGTACACGTTACATTCAAAGGGCATTAAAGTGCGCGAGAGGTGAATTTATATTTATTTACAGAGGTATATTATGTCACACTTCAC
>NW_015519581.1:2222-2769 GCF_001515645.1 Sinocyclocheilus grahami | reverse complement strand
TATGTCAATAAATATGTTAATGGATTTGAAGCATACTTTATGGCATAGGTATTTTTGTAATACTAGGGTTGATATTATTTTACTCCTGAATGCATCTGCATCAGTAGATTTGAATTGCTGTACTCATGTAACGTGAGTTATGTTTTGACTGTGGCGTGAAGCTCCTGTGTGAAGAATGCAGTTCCCAGTAAGTGTATGTGCAAACTGTGATTATACTCATGCCTGATATGGCCTTTGTATCAACACCTCCAACCAGTGAGGGGCTCTTAGCAGCCGTTAGAGACCACATACAAAGAGCTCTCAGCTGGAATCAAAACTGTATGCACTGCACAATGAACTCGACTTCCTCTAATTCATTTCCCACCTGTGGAGGTCCATGGTCCAGCATGTTCTCTTAAGGAGAACTCGGAACATTAAAACAACTCTCCAAAGAACCAGCGATGAATAAACCAGAAACAACCTGATGGCCTTCTTGTACAGAAGACCTGAGAGAGAACAGCTGGCTTATAAAGTTCGAAAAACCCCTAAACCCTGATGTTTTTTTTTT
>NW_015519581.1:0-534 GCF_001515645.1 Sinocyclocheilus grahami | reverse complement strand
AAATAAATCTGCTAGTTTAAATAAAAATCAATGCCTGGAACATAAAAGAGGCCATATTTGAAGAAACACGCTAATATTAAAAGTATGTTTTCCAATGCCCTTTCTGTCTCAGAAGGCACCCTGTCATCACTCACCGCTTTGATATCATAGTCAGCACGCTGAAGGGATGATGATTCTAATCCTGAGGCAAGGATTTTGGTTTTGTCATTTAAAACTTCAGGACAGCCACAGCCAATCAGATTCCATTCCATTAGAAGTTCAGTTGAGATGGAGTCCACCAGAAGACTCATACAGCTCAATAGACAAGGTTAATGCTGCCAATGGCAAGCAGTCAGTGAGATGTGTGAATTTAAAATAGTGGAGTGAAGCATGCTGGGCTATCTGTAAAGAGTGAGAGTTTACACTGCTACATGTAACAGGGGATACCCTGCAATTCACAATGAGGTGACAGTCACCATGGATGTGAGCCAAGTAGGGTGAGCTCCCAAAATCACATTTATACTAAGGACTAGTATAATCTGGGCTTCAGTGCCA
>NW_015519580.1:2353-2769 GCF_001515645.1 Sinocyclocheilus grahami | reverse complement strand
AGCTTTTTGGAATAGGAATAGAGCAAACAAACATGGAGAGAGGGATAGATGTGGAGAAGAGCCAGATTGAGGAGAGGGCGACATGGATGTGACTGTAATGACTAATGTGCTGATTATTGTGCTCCAGTATCAGATCATACAACATCTCACGTAAATGATTATGAACTCACAGGGAGTTCGGCCGATGGAAGGTCAACAGCCTTGCTGCAGAGAGACAAGAAGGCAATGGGGTGGCCGTGCCCTTTGACCCCGACTTTATCCATAACATCAGGCTTCTGGGGAGAAGACCGAGCTTGCAGAAAATTACTGACACCATCATCAAGAAATACGGGACTCATTTCCTGCTCTCTGCCACTCTGGGAGGTAAGAAAACTATGGTAACACTTTATTTTAGGGTTTCTTAACTAGTTGCTTAT
>NW_015519580.1:0-1134 GCF_001515645.1 Sinocyclocheilus grahami | reverse complement strand
ATTCTGCTTTGGCTAACGTTCTGGTGACGTATCAAGGAATCTTTTCTGCTTTTCACTGTCCAATCAGTTTCCCATGTGTAAAAAAAAAAGACCCTCCCAGTTTTTCTCCCTGAATAATCTGTTTCACTCCTAAAAATACGTCAATACGAAAGTAAAATGGATTGCGACTGCCTTGTCAGTTTCAATAGGCAAGATGAAAAGTGTGGACAGGTACATCTCTGTTTGTTTAGCTGCTTTTCAGCTCTGAGAACTCATCTTCATTTGTAGATATATTGGAGAGCAGCAGTCTCTCGGTTCTCTATAGTCCTTTATACCTTGCCTGCCGTGAGACTGTTTACAGTATACACCTCTTCAAAAGAGACATTCTCAGCCATCAATATCTCGCTCCATAAATAAACTGCTTTTATACCATGACTGAGGCTGAAAGTGGAGAACATATGAAGGTCTGGCTAATGCTCCACAGGACACCTTTGGACTCTAAAATTTTTTTTCTTAGGCATTTATTCTCTCCAAACAAACCCAACAGCTGAGTCAATTGATTTTCATTGGATTCCTCTCACTCAGAGATGAAGATACTCTCATCTGTACCATGCGTGTAATGAGAGCTGACGTGTCAGATGGGGAAGAGCTGCATGGCTTTGTGGGCCCCCAACGGGCCGAGACGGGGCGAGCTCATGCTGTAGATGATTAGGGTTGATTAGCTTCTCCAACTGAGATGATCATTTTTGTCTGGCTTTTGATCAGGCGAGGAGTCCTTGACCATTTTCGTGGACAAAAGCAAGCTTAGCAGAAGTCAGCAGAATGGCGGTGCTTCCAACGCTACAGCCGGCTCGCTGACCCTCGAAGCCCTCCACCAACTGGCAGCATCCTATTTCATCGACAGAGACAGCACGCTCCGGAAGCTCCATCACCTCCAGATCGCCTCCACTGCCATTAAGGTATGACCCCCATGCTACCGACCAGGTTTGAAATGTGATGGCAGCGGTAAATAAATGCAAAAATCAATTTTGCTTCTATGTAGTAGGGCTGGGCGATACATTGCTAATTAGGGACATTATCACAATATCTTTGCTCATGATATAAAATGTGGAAATATCATATATACCGCAATAACTTTTTGCTTATAAATAAAAT
>NW_015519579.1:1743-2770 GCF_001515645.1 Sinocyclocheilus grahami | reverse complement strand
AAAGCTTTGTGTGGAATCCGTGTAGGTCTATGAGTTCCTCTAAGCATATCAAAAGAATCCCTAATAAATATGCACCGTCACTTGTGTGGGATACAGACTGGGTCACTGTGGTGCCAATCTCAGTCCATGAACTGGAAACCATATTATGCCTTCCACATGTGGGCAATGAACCTCGGGGGCAGGTTTGTGTTATTCCGTTGTTGGTTTTTTGCAGCAAACAAAGACGGGTTGTATTCTCATAAACACCAGAGAACAGAGTTTCCTTTCCAAACCTGGTCAATGCTTCATCCTCCAGCTCCATTCCATAAATCTCACAAACAGCTGCAGGTCATCTACACACAAAACCAAGCAAAACAGATATTGCAAAACCCTAAACAGCTCATCTTAACATGGGTGGCACTAAATTTCACACACAAAAAAAGAGAACAGAACCCCAATAAGTAGAGCCTCAGAGCTATAATAGCTCTGAAACAGACTCCAAAAGAGAGAAAATATCTCCATTCCCCCTCTGTGTTTGGCCCAGAGCCCCGTATACACATTCTTCAGCCAGACCTCTAAGAGTTTACTGCATAATTACAGTCAAAAACACAGGGACTGATGTATTAACAACAGCTACCGCTGGGCTGTGACCTTCTCACTCCTTTTGAAGTGCATAGTGAGTAAGGGAGAGAGAAAACAGAAAAAGAAAATTAAAATTATTTTGGGAAAGGTCACAAAGCTCCCATAGCAGCTTGCTACAGTATGTATCTGCCATCTATGTAGCATGCTAATTCCCACAGACGGAGGGACGCTTTGTAAAATACAATGTGCTGCATGTGTATGGATGCATTTACACACTAAGGCTTGATCTGACCTGACACATATGCAATTGCATATGATATTTTGCTTATCTGATTACATTCAGTTTATATTAAAACACAACCGGTGCTGTTTATGATAATACACCACCAAGACATGCTAGAAATGCTAGAATGACAGCAGCACTATAATAGCTTTGTTCGATTTTAGTTTTATTTTAAAAATAGGC
>NW_015519579.1:0-628 GCF_001515645.1 Sinocyclocheilus grahami | reverse complement strand
GCCGGCCCGGACTAATTGCACAGAGCTGTTACGGAACCCAAGATGAAGGAGGAAAAACGAGAGGGATCCTCCAAGCTAAAAGCAGTCAGTTAGAAATGCAATTACAGCAGAGAAGATGACGGCCGGGCCGACAGTAGAGGTTACAATGACTGAAGCACTTGGTGTGTGATAGCCCATTACCAGTCCGCATGAGAGTTTCAATCAGCGTATAATAGCCTAGCATTCTGACGAAACGACATTTTTCGCAAGCAACATATAAATCGCAATTATTTCATTATGTAATAATAGATGTTTTGCCATTGCCTGATGTTGTGAAGGGCCCTGGAGAGCGTGAAATTGACTTTTTTCCCCCTGTTTGTCGCCTTACATGTCACAGCTTGTGTGCTGACAGGATAGTCTCCAGAGAAGGGCTCGGGACTGTGCTTTTTCTTATGGTGCCATCAGCTAACGTCATTTTCCTGTGGATTCAAAATGATTAGTCACATGGCATGAACTGGTAAGGTGACTGGCTCTAAAACACCCTGGCTAAATTGGCATACCATACATTTATATTTTACATGCCTTTACCTTTACCATCATCTAACGGTAGGGCTGCACGATTAATCAAATGTGATTGTCATGCGCATTT
>NW_015519578.1:0-2770 GCF_001515645.1 Sinocyclocheilus grahami | reverse complement strand
GATTATGGTGTTGAAGGCCAAGCTGAAGTCCACAAACAGGATCCTCACATAAATCCCTGGTCTGTCCAGATGTTGCAGGATGTAAAGCATTAAATGTAAAGTATTTGCACCAAGGAATTGGAAACATGGCCAAGGCTTGCTGTAGAATTGTATGCTTGGGACAGTAGCTCATCAGTGCATCTGCACTCGACATTGGAACAGCATACATTTTCACAAAGTACCTCATTGGGAGACACAATGAGTACTGCTGCACTAGATTCTATAGGTGGCATGCTACCAAGTCCCACTACGTCTGGGTCCTGCATCACAGCCAGTGTGTGAGCCAACTGATCAGAGCGTATAGACTTTGATGAGTTTTGTAATGCTGACACTAATACAGATGTAAAGTCTTGGCACTGAGGCATGGTAAAGGATGTTCTCTGTGCACAATGTAAAAAAACATTCTCAGAACCTACTGTTGCATGAAGGGTATCCAGATTGATGCGCCAGAGTATCGCTTTTAATGTTCCTTCCAATGACCCACCTGACTTCTCAGACTCAGTCTCACTGCCAGAGTGGAGTGATTTATCTGCAGGCAATTTTTCTTCAGCTCCAGGCATTACTGGAGTAGCTTCAAAAAGTGAGTCAGAGGCAGCCACTGACATCACATCTCCTGCCCTGTATGCATCGGTGGTGACGGTGTGATGCATGATACAAGCTGAGCCTTCTCTTGTCAGGAGAGGCAGTAACAACTCTCCTGCAGAAGACAGCTGGTCAACTTTGCATTCTAAATCAGAAGATTTAGTCCTTTTTTTCACTTTGAAATATTCACGCTTACGATCGACTGCAGTGACACTGGAGGAAAGTAATAAATCTTCAGATCCTGATTCCAGACCCGCCAAACGTGATCAATTTGAGCGGCATTATGGCACATTCCAGGTATGGGTCAGACATTGCCTCTTTAAAGGGCTCATCGGATGAAAATATGACTTTTTCTGTGTTTAAGTGCTATAATTGAGTGTCCGGTGCATCTACCAACTCAGAAAATGTGAAAAAGAAGAACCCAGTAAGTTTGGTTTTGTAAGCCTTTCTCTGCAAGCATGTGAGAAAATGAGCTGATAAGATTTCTCTCCCCTTCTGACATAGGAAGGGGCTCTTATTATAATATTACCTCCCACGGCCACTGACTGACACCGCCGTATTAGCAAAGACCCCACCCCGAGTGAGCCGCACACAATCCGCCATGTTTATCTTCACAGTAGAGCATTTAAATTCAGAAACCTCTGAGCAACTATCACATTCCTCCATCTGTGCCTCATCACTTTCTTCATCCAATAGCAAAGCAGATTGTAAACCACTACCACTAGTGACCTCATCACCAGTACCATGTTCACTGTCATTTACAGAATCAACTACATCTTTCAAAACAATTGGGCCTACTTTGTTTTCACCATCTTGTTTAGGTCACACTCTGTTCTGAAATGCTTTGCTCGGATGAAGATTTAACCTGGGTTGTTTCATCGGATTGAGAAACTTCACGGATAGGATCAGATGCCTCCATATCTTCTCCTTGAGTTTCCTGCCTCTTTTGTTTTTTGGATGGAATCGTCATTTCTTTTACAATTACAGGTCTTTTTTTTTCCTTATCAGAGATTTCAGTGTTCTCTGTTCGATCTATGTGCTCCTCATTTTCTCTTTCATCATCTCTTGTTCGAGATCCACCTATGGGAGATATGGACAGCTCCCCGGTTGCCCAGTACACTCACAGTGAGGCCCTGTAAGCCAAATGACGGTCACCCGGAAGGCGGTGCTTGACACGTCACCAAATATTTGACCCCTCACAAAGTGAGCATGCAATACCAGCCATAAAAGCAAGACATGCGGTAACATGCATACAAAACCTGACAACATACATAATGCTGTAAGCATATATAAAGACCAAAACATAGTGAGCTACCGGAGTGTGATTAACATCAAGCCAGCAGTATTTGACAAACGTATGTGAAGAGGTCCAACTTGCAGCGACACAAATGTCCCCCTTAACCCCTTTAAATAGAGCCCAGGAGGCCACCATACCCCTAGTGCAATGTGATTTTAGGCCCTCTGGAGGCTGCACTCCCATAGATTCATATGCCAATGAGATGGCTTCCACGAGCCAGTGAGTGAGGCATTGCTTAGAAATATGTTCCCGTGTTCAAGGGGGTCCAAGAAATTAAGAGCTGATCACTCCTCCTGAAAGGGCTGGTCCTGTCAATGTAAACCCGCAGGGCACGAACAGGACTCAAAGCATAAAGCCTCTGATCCTCCGCAAAGGAGAATGGAGGAGGGTGAAAAGCTGAAAGCTCAAGCACCTCACAGGTGAAAGCTGGGAAGCATTTAGGCATAAAGGCCGGGTTAGGCCTGAGAAAAACCTTATCTCCACTGAGAGATAAATTAGTGCACGAGGGGTGAACAGAGAGTGCGTGCAAATAACTGACACCTTTGGCTGATGCCAAGGCCAGGAGCAGAGCTGTCTTGAAAGACAGGAGCTTCAGGCGCCCTTCATAAATCTACGAATAAGGGGGTGTTACCCCACCATAGTGCCATTAAACCCAACATGACATGCAGCAATAGCCACTAAGTAGACCTTAATAGTGGAGAAAGATTTACCACCATCGATAAGGTCTTGCAAAAAACCCAAATTGTCAATGACTGAGAACTGATATGATATCAGCTGACGCCCCTCACACCTCTCCTCAAACACACACCACTTGCAATCATAAAGGGAGCATGTAGAGGAGGCTCTAGCATT
>NW_015519577.1:2067-2770 GCF_001515645.1 Sinocyclocheilus grahami | reverse complement strand
TGAAGCCTGGAGTAATGATGCTGAAAATTCAGCTTTGCCATCACAAGAAAAATGTACACTTAGAAATTCAATAGAAAATATATTCAAATAGAAAATTGTTATTTTTAATTATAATACTAATACACAACATTTATTTTTTATTTAAAATCTTGAAAAATGAGGCTTATTCAAACTGTTTATCATAAGTCATGGAATAAGCATCTGAGCATGGCCTTAATCAACATTTTAGTGTAATGGATTTTTGATATTGAGTATGACTATAGGGCAAAATAGTGTGACATCTAAACTATTTACTAAAGCAGTCATCTGTCTGTTGTGACAGACACCCGGGAGCGAGTAGCACACCAAAAATGTTCAAATAAACCTGCAGATTCTGCTTAACAGCTGGAATGTTGCTCACAACAGGCAATCTGAAGTTTCGACTGTGGTTGCCTTGAAGTTTATTGTTAAAGGTGGTGAATTTGTACATTGCACTGCAATGATGAATTTGGATTTAAATGAAAAGAAGTAAGAAATTACATTTCTCAGAGAGAGTTTTACTGTGCTGACTATTAAGACGCTAAAGCAAAACATGCTGTCAGAATGCCAAAACGCTCTCTAGGAAGTTGCATTTGTCAATTATGTGAGAATTGTATGTGAATTTCTGGTCTTCAGTTCTCCTAAAAGCTAATATTTTATAAACCATTATATAAACCTTTTTTTT
>NW_015519577.1:0-1357 GCF_001515645.1 Sinocyclocheilus grahami | reverse complement strand
GTTGAGTATACTTTGGAAGTTGTGCAGACGCGGCTGTGCGTGAGACGAATGGAACGTGGAAAGTGAAGTGAATTAAATTAAATTGAATTATTATTAGGCTATTTCAATTTTATTGTAATATTTATCCAAAACCCACAATCCACCCCGCATGTTCTAATCTATTTAATCTAATTTAATTTTAATTATTTAGAATTTTGTTGCTGTTTTTATATGCTTCATTTAGTACTTAATAAAGTTTTTACTGTTTTTAATGTAATTTGTATTGTGATCGGGAACAATTATGGTAACTGTGGGAGGGAGGGGAGAATCACGATGCCGCCTCAACATCGTGATGTCTGTCAGCCATCGGCAATGGATGATCGTCTTTTGGCCCAACCCTATGCTGTTCTAGTGTCTGAATATCTGATTGTCAATTAACTGCAAATTCAAATGTCTCATGATTTGAATACACTGCCTGACAGACACAGGAGGATGTCCTGAGGTGAACTGTCTTATGTCAACACTGACTTGTTTCTCTTCTCTCTGTTTCTGCCTAACTCTCATTTCTTTGACTTCCTCCTCAGTTCCTCCACAGGACTCAGATGCAGCAAGCACGACCTACCATTCCTACCAACAACCCCTCCATTCGGCCAGGCTCACAGACCCCAACGGCTACGGTTTATTCCCCCAACCAGGCCATTATGATGACCATGACACCCATGCCCTTTCCTACCCAGACACACCAGTACTACATTCCCCAGGTAAAGAGTCAGTGGACCTGTTACTGTGAAATCGCCAAAAATGGATTGTATACACAAAATATCATGAAAATATCATGACATTTTTAATTTCATCAAATGTTTTTAATGCAATTTTACCCAATTTGCCATTATATCTGTTTCATTATTTAATTTATTTATAAATAAAACCTGAATGGGATATTTAACATTTTTATTTTTGTATGGTATTGTTTTATTTTTCTTTGTATAGCAGAAATGTTTATAATTCAATGTTTGTTAAATGTATAAAATTATTATACTATGTTATAGTAAATATGTTAAAATATTTATATACAACATATTTAAGGAATTTGTGTATTAACATGTAATAAATGTTAAATTTTTTAAATATTCATTAGATGTATTTATATTAAATGTTTATATACAAACATATTCTTTAAATAACTATTTAAGTATTAAGTATTTTTCTTTAAGTAAAATTCAGATGCAATGCTTAACAAAACATGTTCTTAAAATATTTTTTTAAATGCATTTAAGGCTATTTACATTGAAATAAAATTTAGATGGGATATTTAACAAAAGTAATTTGCTGACTTTGTATTGCAGAATTTAAAGGGGTCATATGATGCTGCTAAAAA
>NW_015519576.1:1370-2770 GCF_001515645.1 Sinocyclocheilus grahami | reverse complement strand
GCGTGAACGAGCACCGATTTGCCTCCGATTTCGGGAATTTGTCGTTGATTTCGCAAAACCTGTCGGTGAGTGAAAAATCTGGCTAAAATCGTGCAGTGTGAACTTGGCATTAAGGAAAGGCATTTTGTTAAAACTTTTTATCATTAAACTCAATTTTCAATCCGAAAAGACCTGGGTATAGCTTGAAAGCTCTAGAAGAAGTAGAGTCAAGAAGAGTTAAGGTATAAAACCTAACCAAAGTTTTGTTGAACTATATGTTAGCTAGCCAACATGATTACCAAGCAGCAACTTTAAAGCTTTAATGGGTTGATTTTAAATGGCACTAATGGAGCCGTGACCATATTAAAATGCATTAATCACTGTCAGCTTGCTACAGTTACTATTAAGTTATGTATGGCTCTAAATTTCCAAAAGTGCTGGCTCAAAAACAAAAACAAGTTATCAAGCTAAAGAAAAATTACTTGTGCTGAAATATGTTTTGATACAATGCAAGAGTTATTCCAGGAATTTATTTATTACAGGATAGTGGTTCAAATGAGTAATGTTGCTTTAATCAATTTCATACTAGTATGTTATTCTGGAAGGCAAAATAATTATGTGGTTCTTTCACACACCAATTACAGCAGACTCTTCAGTGCGGTCACATGGCTCTGTTTGATGCCATGCATTTGCACATAATGGAGTACTGTGAGATAGAGCAAATCAGCTTGTGAAAGCGTTTAACAAATATGTGGTTAAGGAAATTACAAATGACAAGAGCGGAAAAAACCTGGACCTCAACAAATGGTGTGACATTCTTTCCACAGCACTTTAACATTTCACCAGTATGCAAATAGCCACTTTGTTATCTCAACTGTGTGAACTAAATGTCACTGAAATGTTATTGTTTTGCCATTAAAAAGACTCCACTGACAGTATGCCAAACCTTGATGTGATGCCTCATATGATATGTGGGGAAAATATATGCCTGCAGAATACGAGGAAGATTAATTTTTTATGCCTTATGTCTTTGATTATAAACCTAATATGAATATAAATGGGATTTTGCATGGGCTTATGTAGTCTGCTTCAGCATCTACAATTGCTTGGGTGGAATTGTGGCTGTTTCAGTTTTATCTAGCGAAGAACCTTTAAAAAACACTTTATTGTGCACATCATCATATATTGTTATTTTACTTGAAACATGTAATTAGCAACATCAAGGTCACAGGTTAAATTTCAGAGAACACCCAATTGAAGCAATATATAGTTTGAATTCATTGTACTGCAAGTTACTTGGGATAAAACCATCTGCCAAATGCATACATGGACTAAAATGCTTTAAGATATCTTCATTGTGCTTTTGGCTTCATTGTGCTATCTCTCAAATGGACCATTGACACTATCTACAATCTCAATTA
>NW_015519576.1:0-814 GCF_001515645.1 Sinocyclocheilus grahami | reverse complement strand
CAAAAGAAGATATTTTGAAGAATAATGTGGTCTAAACAACATAAGACTATCATAAAAAAAACAATTTTGTAAAATGCACAAATAATTATAAAGAAATTGTTTGTTTTATTTACACCTTTGTTAAAAATCTTTTTTTACAGTCAAAATATCTTTGTGAGTGTGTGTGTTCCACAGAACAAAGTCATACAGGTTTGGAATGACTTGAGGGTGAATAAATTATGACAGAATTTTTGGGTGAATTATCCCTCTAAGTTGAACACTGCTCAACATTGTCGCAAACTCTAATTGAAAATAAATGGCTTCCTTTGTCACTGCAAATCACTCTCATTGTGAACATTCTTTTACAGTACACTAACTGCAAGGAAAGGTTTCTGAAGCAACCTGGGGGAAGTGCCTTGTGATGGTGACAAGAGATCCTGGCCCTGTTCTATACCTGCTAAAACCCACCATGGAAAGCGTTGTCTAAGGCAGGGGACTCCAAACTTGGTCCTGGAAAGCCAGTGTCCTACAGAGTTTAGCTCCAATCCTAATTATACACACGTGAACCAGCTAATCAAGGTCTTACTAGGCATACTAGAAACTTGTAGTATGGTGTGTTGGTGTGTTGAGGCAAGTTGGAGCTAAACTCTGCAGCCCTCCAGGACCGAGTTTTGGACACCCCTGGACTAAGATGTGGCATTAATGTCATCATTGAGTTTTAATGTGACTGTCAATTTCATTCCACCAGTCTCATTCCATATGCATTATAGTATTGTTCAGTTCCCCTTCAGAACTCGAGCTGCGTCGAGTCGCTTTGGGAACGCCCTTGCGTGAC
>NW_015519575.1:1969-2770 GCF_001515645.1 Sinocyclocheilus grahami | reverse complement strand
TGTGTGTGTGTGTGTGTGTGTGTGTGTGTGTGTGCGCGTGCGTGAAAAAAAAAATATGAAAAAAAAAAACCCTTTGCTTGGTCTTGGGTTATACATGTCTAGGACGGTCTGGGAATGAAAAAGTTTGGGAACCCGTGCTTTAGTGTAAGAAAACATGATTGTGGCAGTTCCTGCTCAATAAATCCTTTAAAAAAAAAAGTTTAATGATTTTGTCATAGAACACTTGTGGTTCTGTGATTATTGACCTTAGCATTTTCCTTCTTGCTTAAGTATTGTTACTTCATCTTTTTCATTTGGCTTTTTATGGTTTTGTCTGAATGTTCTATCTATATGCTCAAGTAAAGACTTGTCTTCTGATGCAAAATCCGTGTCCAGTGTGGTATCTTCACTTCATGGGCTCCATCCAGTTCTTGTCATCAGTTGTGAGTGGAGAGTGAGACTCTCTGCACAAAGACTCAAGGCTGATTTTGACGCTGGAGAACTTCCTTGAAGCCCGAGCAGTTTATGGCTGAGAACAAGAAAAATATATAATATTAATAATGTTGCAGACCCCGGCTCAGACCCAGCTGACCAGTTTACTGTAAAACCAGATGAAGTGAGAAGAATGGGAGAGTTGCATCTGGCCTTTCACAGCTCCTCTGCTGATATATTTTTTACAATAAGTAAGTCAATTTCAATTACAAACAATTGATTTTAAAGCATTATTCTTTTTTCTGTGTCATCAACATCTAAATAAATAAACTTTTTTTTTTAAAGGGATGCCTATTTTCCACAAGTTGATATGATTCTTTAGGGTCTTAA
>NW_015519575.1:0-383 GCF_001515645.1 Sinocyclocheilus grahami | reverse complement strand
TTGTGTTTTATTTTATAGTTTAAAACCCCTTAAGTGTCACCAGCCCACCAGTGGGCCCAATGGTGCTCTTTTTTGTTGTCTTTTTTCTCTATCCCATATTTTAGTAATCATCATAAATTATAATAAAATAATTTAAAAAATTATATATAATTTGAAAGCTTAAAACCTCGTTTTTTAATTGGACATTGCATTACCATGGAAATTGTATTTTTTAAATCTTTTAGCGGTCTCCTCCCCTTAGTGGGTGGAGTCATGTGTCACATTACAAAATATATTATGGTCTTTTAGAATCAAAATTTATTATAACCTTGACAAAATGCATACCGTCGGAAAGGACTGAGTCTCAATATTCCATATTTGGTTTTTGATAGAAGTAATAGTGA
>NW_015519574.1:2086-2770 GCF_001515645.1 Sinocyclocheilus grahami | reverse complement strand
GGTTTAGGTCATCCAAATATGTCTCCATTTTTACCGTCATGATGTTCTCGTGCTCATTTGAACGTTCGTTTATAAGTGTGGTGTAAATCCGTTCATCATACAAAGCCCTTGCTCTTCTTCAGAAGTCGTGGATTTGTCTTTTAGCTCTCATCTGATTATTTTTACAATGCCTTAATGACATTTTGGGATCTTTCAACAGGAGGGTGAGTACATAATTTTTTGGGTGAATTATACCAGACAAAAACGGTAAGCCGAGTCTTGAACAACACTAAAGGCGGGAGTACACGGTGCGATTCTGAAGTCAAGTCAAGTCAAGTCACCTTTATTTATATAGTGCTTTTAACAATACAGATTGCGTCAAAGCAACTGTACAACATTAATTAGGAAAATAGTGTGTCAATAATGCAAATATAATGCTGAATAATGCTGAAGGTCGGAACGTCGTGAGCTCTGGCACATGTCACGATTGAGTTTATCCGAAAATCGTACGGAGGCAGTCACACACGACACAAATTTACTACGATTTTACAAACTCTGACGTAAGCATTACGTTTCGCGCCATTCATAAAAATATGGATTCTGAGGATGAAATAGTTTTCTTTGTGGCAGGTGGGGTGTGACGTCCAAAAAAAACGAAGACAAAAGGACATGGCAAAGAGAATGGCTGAAAAGCAGAGAAAAGCA
>NW_015519574.1:0-1902 GCF_001515645.1 Sinocyclocheilus grahami | reverse complement strand
TGTGATTTTCTCCCGAGAGAAAAAAAATCGCCTGCGAGCTCGTACAACAGCAAAAATCACACCGTGTACGCCCGCCTTAACTCTATATCACGAATCATACCAATACACATCGTCGCAGTTTTGTACCTTGACAAGCCTCAATATAATTATGTATTGTTATTGAGATCTGTTTGGTTACCAACAAAAATCTTCCAAAAATCTTCCTTTGTGTTCAGTAGAACAAAGACACTTATACAAGTTTGGAACAACTTGAGGGTGAGGAAATGATGACAGAATTTTCATGTTTGGGTCAACTATCCCTTTAAGGCAATTATTTTTCTAAGGTAGAACTTTTGCGGGTCGTTGGATTTAAAGTCTGTTACCGTCAGACTGAATAAAGCAACCTCTGCCAAAAGTGTTCTGCATGTGTTCAGTGATTAGAATATAAAGCTTACAAAACGTTTTTGATAAACTAGTGTTATAACCAAGAATCTGCCCTAACAAAATTTATGGTCGTTTGGACTCGGTTTGTGGCAAACATGCCTAGTGTGAGTACACCCTTAAACACTCTGGTTCTTCAGATCATGAATTGAAGTCAAGTTTTGTGCTGAAATGAGTGATGTTTTCACTTTAGGCGTCTGTGGTACCACTGAGGGGTCTCGTCATCTTCCTCTGCCTGCTTCATCTGTGTGTTCAAGGCATTCAGGGTGTGAACACTGTGTGTCTTGCTAAAATGACCCAGTATTTGTATGACAAGTAGGTACATTTGTGCATGAAGTCGATGAATGAATCAATATATTCAGTTTGAACTGTGCATGTAGTTTGAAAGACAAAATGCACTTGAAACAAGACAAATACAATGTTTTATGATAATTGCGATAACCTTATGCTGTTTTATGTCTTTCAGTGTCCAGCCAAAGACCGGACAAGGAGCTAATGCTCAGTATGCATTATCAATCTATGTCCCACCAGCTCATTGTACAGATAAACATGCTAATATCGAGAATGAGTTTGACAAGTTTCAAGCAACACAAGTGAAAAACCTTCTCAATAACGGTGCCAAATGTGAATTTTGCACAAAGCAAAAAAATGTCATTGCTTCACGGCCAGTTAAAATAGATGAGAAAACAACAGAACATTCTGAGCATGTTCTGCTCTATCCTGTAGGTAACTCTCTAATGGACAAACTTCTAGCAAAGGCAAGAGACCAAAGCTGTGTAGTGTTCTATTCATACAACTCACCTTGTGTGAAAACATGCCTTCAGAGTGCAGACAATATTCTGGAAGGCCTTAGAAATTGGATAAATAAAAGAAAAGGCCAAATGAACGCCTTTGTCTTCCAAGAGATCTGGCAGAAGGACAAGGACAAGGATCTCCAAACAGAATTTCAAAACATTGATGCGATAGTGCCTCTTTATCGGTGTATGAGAAACAGTAATGTGATGGAATGTCGGAAATGTGTGGAGAATAAAGTTGTGGATCCCTTCTGTCTGCCCACAAAGAAATAAGTACTTTTCCTTTTCCAGGAATCGCTTACATCAGTGATCAAACTGTGATGTGTTATTAGTGAATGATTTTCTCTACATAACTTTCATTGAGCTTTTATTCTTTTTGCCCAGCAAACACATTAGGCTATCTACTCAATCTGTGCCTGATAAACGCATGTAATCACGTATTCTTTGAGGCATTGCATAATGTGTAACGTATGCAGTTTTTGTAAACAATAAATTCTGCTCATGCATATCTAGTTGACTTGCTCTTGACTGCTTCACAAAATATTCTTTTGACCAAACAGTGGCGCATATTTTTAGAGATGTAACGTTATGAAAACTTCTTATCACGATTATAGTGACCGAAATAATCACGGTTATCAGTATCATCACGGTATTGTTCAAATGTGCTGGAAATGTTCAAAAAGTACTG
>NW_015519573.1:2020-2771 GCF_001515645.1 Sinocyclocheilus grahami | reverse complement strand
TAGGGTTATTAGTGGTTTATGCTAAAACATTGGACAAACCCCTAACTCCAAGTATGAGTAAGTATGATATATATACTTTTTTTATTCCAGTGTTCCTAACTATTTTGATTGACCGCACAAAACGATGTGTTTATTAATAAGCCAATTTCTTTGGCTACCCTAACTATATGAACAATTACTGCATTTTATTATTTATAGTTTACCATTCCTCTGGTTAAATAGCTGTCTTAATGGTTTGAAGAGCCTTAATCTTAGTTCGGTGAATTGGTTGAGAAAAACAAGATGATGGACATTTCATCCAGAAATCATGGACATTTCGTCAACTGTTCATCCATATTTTAAGGGTTGTTTCATTCTGAAAGCTGTATGTTCTTTTCATTCTGTGTTAAATATTATATCCAACAGAAAGGCAAAGCTTCAGCCTGTTGTGAACATCTAATTAATAGAGATAAAACACATAGTTGACATATTCCTAATGATGCCTCGCACAGTTTTAGTCTTATGTCTTCTTCAGTGTTATCTCTTTTTGTTCTCCTTCTCCTGATTGCATCAGTTCGATCCATTGTCATTTGAAACTCTGCGCTGTCCCCAAAGTTCAATGTAGCCTCAAGTCTTTTCCCCGCATCAGTCTTTTTTCACTTTGGCCTGTCACCTTCCATTTAACTCAATCTATCAAAGCAGACAGTGAATGTTTAAAGTAGTCAGTGAGATTAAAAGGACATAGAAGGTAACATAAGGTTACAAGGAAGAT
>NW_015519573.1:0-751 GCF_001515645.1 Sinocyclocheilus grahami | reverse complement strand
TTTTTTTTATTATTCATTTCATTTTAATTTATTTCAGTTATCCTTTATTTTATTTTCAAGTAGCAGTTTTTTTTATTGTATTAGTTTTTGTTTTAGGTAACTAAACCTGCACAATAATTTTTCTGGACACTGGCAAACACTTTCTTAGTCTAGTAAGAATCTGATTGGACTTCATTCATTAGGAACACCCAGCAACGTCATCAGGCATACACTAAAGTGTTTGATGCAAACACACTCTTTTGTTGTTGTTTGAAACACCTCATATTGCATAGTTAGATCCATGTTTGAAACAATTTTGTTTGTAAATATATGAACAGTAAAAAAAATTTGCTAAAATTTACGTCTTAACTAATCACGTTGAAACATGAACACATGAAAACATGGCACTATTACATTTAGTCACAGATGCGAATAGCAATAAGAACTGGTTGGGATCATCTATTTACAGTAGTGTTTTAAAGACCAGTTGAAATGACTTGGCAGCTCAGATATTTTTTTTTTCTTGTGTTCACACATTTCCTTTTGGAACAGGAAGTTGGGATGAGACATATTAAAGGACTCATGCTGCCTTTTAATATTAGAAAAGTAGCCTTTAGTTTAAGTCACAGCTTAGCTATTGCTAGTCAGTCTCAGGTGGTATTGGAGGAGGGGCATTCTCATTCTAGAGAGCTTTTGATTGGACAAAAATATGTTTAGTACAGGATGAGTCATCAATATTTGTGCTCTGTTTTTCCCTTATAAGAGAGACTGT
>NW_015519572.1:1618-2771 GCF_001515645.1 Sinocyclocheilus grahami | reverse complement strand
AACAATCCGGAACCGACCCTGACGATCGGGTAAGTGGTAAAATGGCGGAGAGATTTATAGAAATTAGTGGCTTTAGGGTTATTTGGATGATGTGTTAGCCGCGCTAGCCTGATAAGCGAGGGACAGCATACGAAACGAGCCGCCGTGCTTCCGTTGCCGCATTTAAACGATAAAAACCACCTCGCCGTGCTCTTTGGGAATTCAAACAAGCGTATTATGTTTTCACGAACGAACGTAGTTTGCGTGTTTCGTGGCGTTTCATTAGTAAACCGTTAGCTAGCGGGCTAACCTTACCCTGCTCAGTCAGGAACACAAATTGAGAGGCAAGATGGAGGACGAGGACGCGATGTTTTCCCCCCTTTTCCGAGCTGGAAAAGCTGATGTCGCACCTATTATGCTAATTTCATCACATTGTCGATTTTAAACACACTCGCTGGCCGTTTTTTACGCGTTATATGTAAGCGTGTGGTAGGTGCGCGTGCATAATGACTGGAAACGAGCGGAGCCAAAATGGAGAATCCCGAAAACAGCTGTGCTGGACTGACTTCAAGATGGAGATCTTTTCCCTCTTCTGATCGTGTTTCAAAGCGTTCCGTCAAACTATTGTGCGATTTCGCGACTTTAGCCCGCATTTGCGCCGACAAGCTCGTCGTTTAACGGTGATAATTGTGCGTTAGAAGTAGAACACCGCGAGTAATGAAGTAATATCGTGGTTAGAAGTGCGACGAGGAGGAGTTTGCGATCTCCGCACTCAACTTCACGAACTAGCTCCATACATTAGCAGATCCCATTATTTCTCACTTCTCTAGACCCTCCAAAATAGGTCTCGCTTCTGTTTTGATAGGGTGCTAAAACCATGCTTAATGAAACCATGTAATAGTGCTTATGTAGGGCAGCAAAATAAATATGCAGATCAACTTTTAAAAGGGAGAAAAGAGACTTCCCATATCTTTTGTTGTTGACGTCAGAGGCAGTGCGTCCAATCAAACTTTACGGTATTTTGGCGCAAATTCATCTGTCACTCGGTAAAATAGCTAATACTGATCCATTATTTGCTGCGTTATTATTATGAAGTTAGCATAGAATGAATGGGACGTGAAGCTAACACGTTATTTGCGTAATGCAACATCTGTGCAGTTCATTACGATATTTG
>NW_015519572.1:0-825 GCF_001515645.1 Sinocyclocheilus grahami | reverse complement strand
AGCGCGATATGACGGACTCAGAGAGCCACGCCCACTTGTTTTCTTTCTGAACCGCGGGCACAGCTCAGAACAGCCCCTGTCACTTTCATTGCCCTGTAATTCTCCACACTCGTGCTGTTGTTTTGATGTAGTGGTATTTTTCAATATTTCCACAATGCTGTCTGACTAAACGAGTGCATTTATGATAAAGGCGCCAAACCTGCTAAATCATTGATGAGAATACTTTTGTTGTCAACACCGATGCTATCTGCTCTTCAGTGTTCTGCTGCGTTGCCTTCATCTCAAAGTGACTTGTAAGAGAGGAAGTAGCATTTCAGGAACGGCCTAATAAAGTACTTTTAGTTATATTTTTAAATCCAGTGAGGTGTAAACTGATTTATTTATTTATTTAGGTCCTCTGTGCAAGGATAAATGAAAAGTAAAACTCCTACATCTAATTATATTTTTGTTGTAGGATTCCTGCTGCCACATGTTAATGAAATTACAGTATTTTGGCAACTTTATTGTAAACGTATGCATTTAACAAACAGAAAACAAACAAACATGCTTTTATATTCTGAATATTTAAATGTAACAAACAAACGTCAACTGTATAGAATTAATATTCATTTTTCTTGCAGTTTACCTCAATGCATCTGAAACACTTTACAGTACATGCCATTTTGTGGGGAAATCTTAATTTTATAACTCATAATAACATCCAGCAAATAGTGTATCTGTATTAGCTGTTTTACTCTCTCTCACTGATACATTTCAACCCACATCTGCCTTTTTGGGGGAAAAACGTTTTATAACTCATGCCTAATGTTTAGGGAAATAATGTAT
>NW_015519571.1:2076-2771 GCF_001515645.1 Sinocyclocheilus grahami | reverse complement strand
TCAAAATGAATCATTTAACTTACAATAAAAAAATATATTCAAAAACGTAATTTAATACATGGACACAAAATCAGATTTTCTGCGTGTTTGGATGCAGTAAAATCAGAAAACGTGTTTGCATTTTCTTCTGTCTCTGGATCATAATTCTGTCAAGCATGTGAAAATGTGCCGAGTATTGATCAGATGATTGTAATCTGGCTCGGATTCAGACAGGAGTCGTGTGTTTCTGGTGTTTTTCTGCTGTTTAAGGGAGAATGCAAGACTAATTTACCACACAAATGATTCTCAAAAGCAATAATTTTACTGAATGCATCATATTTAGTGAGAACGTGTGACACAGACACAGTTTCTGTCATCAGCAGCTCCGCAGTAGTTTCATTCAGCAGATGTGACGGTGGATGGTTTTCTCTCTGTGTTTCTCAGGCTTCCTGAAGTCTCGCGATCGAGCGCAGCAGAAGTTTTACACGCAGCTCACGAGGACGCAGATGTTCACGCAGTTCATCGAGGAGTGTTCGTTCGTCAGCGACCGTCACGCCAGCCTCGAGTTCTTCGACGAGTGCGTGCAGAAGGTCAGATGCTCACCTGCCTGCAGTCACCTGACCACAGCGGCCAGTCAGAGTCCTCCTGTAACATCTGTGTCTGTGTCTGTCTGTGTGTGTGTGTGTGTGTCTGTCTTTCTGTCTGTCTGTCTGTCT
>NW_015519571.1:0-360 GCF_001515645.1 Sinocyclocheilus grahami | reverse complement strand
TATATATATATAATAAATAAAATAATAAATGATATATAGCATTTATGTATGTATGTATGTAGAATCCATGTACCTTAATCAGCATTCAGATAAGAGGTATTTTAGCTAAAGGGTTTATTTTCATCAGCAGTCCCTTTAGCTGTTGTTGTTGTTGGGCAGAAAATGACTTTTTCAAAATGTAACAACTTAAAATAGATCAGTAACTCCACTGTTACACACCAGCTGTCTCGGGGGAAAACAAGAAAGAAATAATAATACACAAGAACTGGTGCTGAAGAGACGCTGAGCGCAAATGCTGGAAAATAACAAGTTTTTATCAGAATCAGAATCAGCTTTATTCGCCAAGTGTGCGCAAACACA
>NW_015519570.1:1862-2771 GCF_001515645.1 Sinocyclocheilus grahami | reverse complement strand
TTATGGATAATAAGTCTTGTTTAAACCTCACTAAAAGGAGAAAAAGAATTGCCAAAAGGGTAATAAAAACTAGAGGTTGACCAGCAGTGGATTTTACCATTAACTAAGTTGGACAACACTGGCCGATAACCGATTAATCAACCGATTGTTTTTAAAATTGATACTGAATGAAAACTAAAAACTTATTGAAAAACATTATAAAAAAGCAGTACTGAAAATAAAGTAAAATAAAAAATAAATAAAATTTAAAAATCCATACTGAAACCATACTTTTAAAATGGAATAAAATATTTATGCAAACAATATCTCGGACATCCAATCAAAGTATTCAGGAGTTATACGTTACCTTATATGGTATGAAATAAATATAATTGCTTATTATGAGGTGCAAATAAGATGTGCATATGTTTTTGTCTAGCTGTCTGGTGTCAGTTCCTCACCAGAAGTAGCATCTTCACAGTGTGTATGTGTAAAAGAGGAAGAAGGACACATATACCTATTGTTCCACTATTAACTATTGTTCCAGCAATCGACTATCGGTGCCGATTAATCGGCGTAACTGATTAATCGGTCAACATCTAATATAAAAACACTTACTAAAAGATGAATTGTCTGAAAATGAAAAAAAAACTTTTTTTCTCAGGTTTGCTTTTCAAGTAAATTCATGTTTTCAATTAAATTCGGATGTTTTTTTTTTAATTATTATTAAATGATTTTTTTTTTTGCCTATGCTTTTTCGTAAAGCAACAATAATTTTTATATTACTTTTGTTTTATTATTTTATGGTGTATGTGTAAGCAGAATTGAATTAACCAGAATAAACAACTGTTTAACTGAATTAGTAAGTAATGCTAAAATAAGAGTAAAACAACATATTTAATCTGCTTCGTAATATGATGTTTTATTATT
>NW_015519570.1:0-409 GCF_001515645.1 Sinocyclocheilus grahami | reverse complement strand
GCCACTCATCTTCATAAGAACCACAAGGTTAAGTGGAACAGCAAGCTAAAAGAAAATGCAAGCGTGGCATGTTAAGATCTATGCTTGTCTTTAAAATGAGCACTGGGATGTTGTAAAATGGTCCAAGCCAGCTGAGATCATGTGACATTGCTTTTGAAGTAACAACGGATTAGAAATTGCTTCCCCTACCTTATGGTCTGCATTATTGATGTTCCACCCTCACATCTTCGTTCCAAGACTCCGCACATAAAAGACTCTTATTTATATCTCCTGTTCAGCAAACCTTCTTTTTACCGGGTTTGCTTCTCTGATACAGCCTGTTTCAGTCCTCACATACTTAAAAATGAAGAATTGTTCAATTGGCCATTTTCTCTAAAAAAGTAGATAACTTTGTTTTTATTTATTTATT
>NW_015519569.1:2353-2771 GCF_001515645.1 Sinocyclocheilus grahami | reverse complement strand
TGGATCTGCCAGTGTTTCTGCATCTGTAACAGCCGCTTCGTCCTCTTCAGCATGTCCTGTAGGTACACACACTGTCTCTGTCTCTGCTTGGGTTAAGAGTTCTGCTGGCTTTCTTCTCTTCTAGTTCTCACGCTTCATCATGCTATTTGGTTGTTCAGTGTGGTTGCTAGGTGTTTTCTTCTGATTTAAATGAGTCTGAGATCTTCTGGTCTGTATATAGAGGTTTCACGTCATCACTATCAGCACTTGTACTAGTGATGGTTGACTTAGTTCACTAACTAGTCAGAGATTACTGGAACTTTTCTTTCTGTAGTGCTTTATACAATGCAGAGTTTTTCACAGCAGCTTCAGATCATGTTTGCTGTGTTCATGGGTGTGTGTGTGTGTGTGTGTATGAGTGAGTGTGTGAGTGAGTGAG
>NW_015519569.1:0-590 GCF_001515645.1 Sinocyclocheilus grahami | reverse complement strand
GCTGTTCTTCTGAACTTTCCGTTCATCTGTGAATCCTGAAAAATACAATGTATCACAGTTTCTACAAAAATATTAATGTTTTCAATATTGATAATAAACAGATCCATTATTAATACCAATAATAACTAATTATTCAAACGTTTGAGCAGTAGTGTATGTGAAAAGGATGAGCACATTAGTGATTATGACAGTATGTCATTGTTCAGATAAATATATAGTTGTTTTCTCAGTGAGGTATCAGTCTGATCTGAATCTTCTGATCGAGTTCTGATGTGTTTCAGCTCGTTAGAGTGACTCTGCAGCAGAAGTGCTCTATATTTTCCCTTCATGATGCTCACGAGGTGTCGTCTGTGACGCTTGGGATCCTTCAAGTCTGAATTTGGACTCGTCACATTTCCAAAATTGAGTTTGCACCCTTGAATTAGTAGCCTGAGCATGTTTTTCTTTTTAACTGATAGAATCAGCAAAGTTTCGGTTTACAATTACATTTTGTGGATTTTGAGTAAAAATTAATGCAGATCTGCAGAATAAAACTTTTTATTTTGATTGATTCATTAATTCTTGACAGGTTTGATGAGATGCACACACAC
>NW_015519568.1:2348-2771 GCF_001515645.1 Sinocyclocheilus grahami | reverse complement strand
CCGCTCCTGAACTGGACTCTTATTGGACTCATGCAGCTCTAGAAACCTCACAGACAAGCTAAAGCTCCCCAAAATAGAGACTTTCATTGGTAGAAGCACCTGCACTGATTGCCTCTGAATGGGCTGCTCAGTTCAGATGAAAATGACTGATTTTGGTGCATCTGGACACATCAGTGACACTGCTTTTATGTGTAATGCATTCATTCTTTTCAGTTCAAGCAACGTGTTGATGGGCTTTTTCAATCGAAATGAATGAAAAAGCTCCAAAAACGTATTCCTTCCACCGCCCCTCAATATTCCCATGAAAAGAAAGAAGATATGACTTGGTATATCATGATTTGGTTGCAAAATGGAGTGAAGAATTATATTCATTCATTGATGAAGGTGCACGGCACGCTCACATTTTCTCACTCTTTGAGGATC
>NW_015519568.1:0-826 GCF_001515645.1 Sinocyclocheilus grahami | reverse complement strand
GTTTCTTGTGCATGTAAACTTTTGTGCATGGGCTTTTGTGATGTTGGCCTATATCATGTGTGTTAGTGAGACTATGAAGTGTAGGGCGCTGAGGGCAAAATCAGTCCCAAAAGCATTTGAAAGGCTGCTTTGTATCCTTTTAATGTCCTGTTGTACTCGGTGGCGTCAATAAATCACAGTTTGTTGCATAACACTAGAATCCCCAGAGGAAAAAATTGTATGGTTGCAGCAAAACAAAGTCTTCTGCTTAAACACATGCGTGTCTGATTCATTGGAATAAATTGCATTTATCTGAATAGTCGTGAAAAAACATCAAAAACAGTGACCTTGTTCCTTGCTGTTTTATTGAACTCGACATGTTCAGATGTTTTGCTCGGTCAGCAAGGTTGTGCATTGTAATGAATGTTCAGCTTTAAAGGTGCATTATGCAACTGTGGCCTCTCGATAAAAAGATAAAATTACAAGCTATTACTTGGCTTTTTTTTTCTTTTTACCTCAAAAATCTTCATTTGGTTTAAAGTGTTGTAATTTTTCCAATGCTATATTTTAAATCATGTTATCTTCCATCCTAGTTTAATGTGCAGAGACAACTAAGCTAGTTGTAGGTCGAGCGTAAACACTGACTGCGACTTTGTAGTGCATTAATTGAGTGGTTGTACAATAACCTCTCGCTCAGCAGGTCAAAGCAAAGCAGAATATACAGTTATGATCATGCATATCTAGTTTATATGCTACTAAATGTCTCAAACAAAACTTCAGGTATCTTGGGAATGGGAAAGGCTTGGGAGGGACTGTATAAAGTGCTGCGGTGATGACGCATTTTTTT
>NW_015519567.1:2382-2771 GCF_001515645.1 Sinocyclocheilus grahami | reverse complement strand
GTTGAGGTTGTGGAAGCTCTGGCTGTCGTCCACGCTGAAGGTCAGAAGGCAGCAGTCGGAGCCGCGGTAGAAGGGCGTCCGCAGGCTGCGGAATCGCTCCTGACCCGCCGTGTCCCAGATCTGCAGCGTGACCGTGCGGCCGTCCACCTCCAGGTCTTTATTGAGGAACTCCACGCCGATGGTGTGAAAGAGATGGGCGTCGAACTTGTTCGTGACGTAGCGGTTCATGAGCGAGCTCTTTCCCACTCCACCGTCGCCCAGGAGAATGACTTTAAGAAGGGAGGATTTAGATGACATGGTGTTTGTAGCCGTCGTCCTGTGAACTGAAGTTCAGGGACATTTTTAAGACTTGCCTTTCATATTTCTGAAATAAGTCATATGATTCTCCC
>NW_015519567.1:0-1309 GCF_001515645.1 Sinocyclocheilus grahami | reverse complement strand
GTTTGCATAAATTATTCAACTATTTACAGTTATTCATGCTGAAGTGAGATGTGTTGCAGAAATACTTTACATAGACCACATTATATATGTATGTATATTAAATGTGTTATTATTATCATTCATGCACGTTTCTATATGCAGTATAATGATTATGCAGTTTTTTATTTTCTCAAAAAGCAAAAATAAAACCATTAAAAGTACATCAGTGATGATATTTAAAAATAATTTTAAGTTTAAACATCCAATAACTGATATAATTTGAATGGTATAATTCTGCTTTTTGTGAAAATAAATACATAATTTTTAAATAACCAATATAAATTGTTAATGGTTTTATTTATTTCTCTTTTTTAAAAATGCATTACATTTAAAATATTAATATAAAAAATATAGAATTATAATTTTTTTTTGTGAAAATAAATACTACATTGTTTAAACATCCAATAACCAATAAATTCTTTTAATGGTTGTATTGATGTTTTTCTGTAAAAAACTACATTGTTTAAACAACCAATAATATAATTTTTTAATGGTTTATTTCCGCGTTTTGTGAAAATAGAAACTACATATCCACTATACTGCAACAATAGAAACATATGCATAATCAGCACTCGTTGTTAAATGTAGGTCAATCATTTACTACACTAGATACAAATCAAGCTAACATTACTTTCTAATTTGCACAGCGATGCTGCACATAAGGCAGCATTATGCACTAAATGAAGGCACGAGCAAGGTCCATTGAGACTCACAGTAGTTTTCTCTCAGCTGCAGGCTTTCGGTCATGTGCTCCTCTCTGTCCTGCATCACATGCAACAGTGTGCGTTACAATTCAGGCAACACGCAACACACAGAGAACGACTTGATTACACTTACACAAGCCTGCTGGGAGAAAACACTCTGCAGAGCCTGCGGCGCTGATGGCCAGCTCTATCAATGTGGTTCAGACTTATAGGCAATATTTACTTTTATATGGATTTATTTTTATTTTTGCATGGACACCAATGGGGGGTCAATTTACAACACAGCAGGAGGGTTAAATGATCAGATTCAGAAATTGATTCAAATGTTCCAGTTTACTCGGTTCAGAAATGTTAAAATATTACTGGGAACATCTAGTCATCTTGTTGAGAGGTTGAGATTTGTAGTCTTTTTTTATAATTAAATAATTATGGCCAATAACTGCTTGGACAGCCGATATTACAAATATTTATTATACAGCATCAAATACTTCATTCTGATTTGTCAATCTGAATATTATGTTTGTGTTTGTGTGTGAGTGTGTGTGTGAGTTTGTGTGTGTTTGTGT
>NW_015519566.1:2055-2771 GCF_001515645.1 Sinocyclocheilus grahami | reverse complement strand
TCTCTCTCTCTCTGTTTCTAGTTATTGAGTGAGAAGATAAGCGGTGCAGAAGGGACAAAGCTTGATGAAGACTTCATGGAAATGGAGCGGGTGAGAAAAAAACAGCAGAAATTAGCCCCTCTTCACATGTGATTTATATGACAAATATATTTATTTACCCTTACCTTTTCCTAACTCTACAGAAAATAGAAGTCACCAACAAGTCTGTTTTTGAACTTATAACGAAAACAACAGAATACCTTCAGCCAAACCCAGGTATGAATCACAGATCTGATATATTCATAACACTTATGATTTCATTGAGTCAATATCATTAACACCACCTACTAAGCAGCAGTGTGCAGTGGACTTCTGAAATGAAGAGGCGAGGCCTTCCAGTTCTAGTTTGATTACAGGGATGAAGTCTTGTGAAACACTAGCCTTATACTTAACAAAATGCTATAATAACATAGTATGTTTATACTACTGTACTATTTATTAAAACTTTATAAAAAATTCTGAGCAGAATTATACCACTGTTTGGGGTTGGTACGATTTTTTGAAAAAATTATCTTCTGCTCACCAAGGCTGCAGTTATTTGATCAAAAATACAGTAAAATCAGCAATATTGTGAAATATTATTACAATGTAAAATAACAGTTTTCCATGTTAATATATTATAAAATGAAATGTATTTCTGTGATCAAAGCTGAATTTTCAGCATCATTGCTCCAGTC